>NW_026018165.1:5084772-5159183 GCF_020466585.1 Dendroctonus ponderosae
TTCCTTATAATTTAAAACATATCTACGCGTAGATCATGATGTTCTGTTAGAATCGCTGAAAACTGTTTTCCAAAATTCGCAGCGGGTAGTGTACACCATCGATTTCTGTGGAACGCAGTAGCTGTCAAAACTTTCACATTTTTACGAATAACTCGGAAATCGTAAATTTTTCAGGTAAAACGTTTGACAAACTTAACTTAAATTTTGACGACAAATCTGAAAATGAATGAAAAAAGGGGCGGTTCCATTTAAAAAACCAAAGTTGGTAACTACCACACGTTTATGATACACCCCGTATATTGGAAAGTAATTTTAAAATGTGGACCTTTTAAACATGAAAAACTTTTGTAGGACGTATTTTCTTGTAAAGTTCATATTTACTGAGATATCGGACTTTGACGCACTAATGAGCAACCCTGTATAAGTACTAGAACCCATATTTATGCCTGAATAGTTAGTTGAAGCTGCAACTCAGAACTCCTAGTTTACAGTTCAAATACGACTACTTTAAATAATGATGTTTATACTAGTTTTCTATACACAGAACTATATTTATGATTCAAATAATAATCTAAATAATGGCAATTATACAGCCTTTGTCATGTATCGCATAATGGAACTATAAATTTTATTGCTTCGTAATTATGATTAAGCAATGCAAATTTGAACGTAAAACTTTATGTACAGCGAATAACGAAAATTATACGAAGAAAGCGCCAGCTAATATAAATAGTTTAGATTTACCTTGTCTTCTGATAATCTGTTATAAAATGGGCCATGTTTGTAATTAAACAATTTTCTGTCTGTGACAAATTGGAACATGTTGTTAGAAATAGACGTAAATATTTTTATAGCCACTAAAGGAAAGAGCTGATTGCGGAAAATCCTGCATTGAATATTAAATGATACTATTTTTTATTATAAGAAACTCTATCTAAGAAAAAACAGATTTGCATTGAGCCTTGGAAAGAAAAATATAACTGATTGATTTTCGCTATAATTATGTTTTTTGGAGTATATAAGAAAATCAAGAAACCTTACATGGCTAAGGTTGTGTGTGTCATAATCAACAATCACGCTCTACAGAAGGAATAACCGGGAAACAGATAGGAATAGGAACTTTGACGCGAGGTTTAAGACCTTCCAGCCGGAGGAAATTTTTCTTTTTCTTTGTTTCTTGAAAACTAAGTCTGCGTTGAACAAACATGAATGTTCAATTCAATGTCAGTTACGTCAAGTTAAAACTTTAGCTCTAAACAACAGCCAATAGGGCCGTTTCAGTAAAGTTAATAACAGCTGACAGATGCATAAAAACCATTTAGTTACTCATGGTCAGTTATGGATTATCCTTTTCCTAATGGTTAGCCATCAAAAGCTTAAACAATATGTTCAGGAAACATTGCTATTAATCATTTTTTGAATTTAAATGCCAATTTATACAACAAATAACTAACAAAGCAGCGGGAGCTTGAAAATGTGCAGCACATGATTAGCTTGCATGTAACAAATTGGATATTAGGCAAACACTGCGTTATTAATGTGTGTTTTTGCACCTTTCCGCATATGGAAATTTTTTTTTTGGCTTTGATGCTGAACAAATTAATTATAGCCGTTTAAAAAGCTCACAATTTGTTTTTGATTGTACGATTAAAATAGTATTTGTCAATAAGTACTTTTGAAATAAAGTCGCTTCGTAACGAAATCTCTGAGGATCACACCGACAAAAGTTTGAATAGAGATAAGTCTACGTTACATACAGATAATCTCTACGTTACACTTTATTATAATTCATGATGAAAAACCGATCTACGAAAATCCGTTTACAAAAAAGCGCCAAATATTATGTTCGGTTTGCGCACAGCTTCTCAGCAATAATCACTAAACATGTTGAAAAAGTTGAAAGTGAAATTGACCAGTCAAGTTTCTGTCACTAACAACATTAACATAATGCTGATCGATTTAAATTTTAAAATAAAGTTTGAAGCCAAAGTTTTCATCAATACCAAAGCAAGTTGCCATTATTACACGATTTGCTGATAGTTGTTTGCCTAAAAGCCGCATGAGTTGAAGCTTACGAACTGCAAACATTTTTACGCTGCATCATTTGAAGGATTTAGATGCTGTAAAAATTCTGGAAACCAGATTTTCGACAATCCAGAACGTGACTTTGCGCAAAATTTTTAGGTAGGCAATTCTCTGGCTTATGAAAGGAATAACGAAATGTATATTGTGTAGAGTTACGACACTAAGCTAAAAATTCGTGTGCGATCAACCAAATCGAAAAATAAAAGTTAGTGTGTGAGATTATGATAATGATTGTTGTTGATTTGAAATGATGGAAATTAATAAATATTATTAGTTCTTATTTTTTACTCTCCATTTTTTATTCTCTGTCTTTATTAAGTAACTCAAAAAACCATAAATATCTGGTATTTTAAAGTTAATAAAAACAAGCACTTCCTAAAAATATCGTTAACAGCGTTAAGTGACTTGAAACTTTGGTATATTTTCCCTCTGCTGCCTCTGCTTTTGCAAATTTATTATAGATTTTATCGATGAACTGTAATAAGGAGTTTACTAGAATTATCACCACCGAGAAGGAAATTTTTTATTGCATGGAAATGTGAGTTTGTCTTTTTTTTTCAGCTGGGTCAAAGGCGAAATTTAATAAAACATTTTAAAATGTTTTAAAATTATCTTGAGCAAACACAACGAAAATATAAAAGAACCTTAGACCTTAAAAATAACTCCTTTTTATGACCATTTTGTAATAATGTTTAAGGCTTTTGTGTTGACATTTGAGTTCAAGGTTACCCCTTTATTTTAAAGCGGCGTCTTATTCCAATTACCGCTGAATTCTCAGGTAAATTTTCCAATTAATAATTTTCTCACTGAACGATCAGAAAACAAAACACAAGTTTTCATATTAATCGGAAACTTCTTTGTAGCCCTCTCAAAGTGAAATCTGTAGAACACGTTGAGATATTTTATTTTCTATAGCAAAACTTTGAGGCCTGAAAATTTGTATTTAAACTTTCAAGCACAGTCAATCAAATTCATTTATCAAAAATGGTTTTGGCACTCCATCAAAAGGAATTTTACAGGGCGTTTAGAATCAGCATACTTATACCCCGACTGAATTTTAAGTGAAAAGAGACGCAGCTTTTGTAGCATTTCAAGCGTCGGTCAAAGCTCATTGAACTTGTAATTTTTTCATTCGCCTCGGTTTATGAAAGGTTCTACAAATATTTTTTACATATCAATATTTGAAAAACTTACTACTAGAAAGTTGTTGCGAACGTTAGATGAACCCCAACTGCCTATTTTAAAGCTGCATAAACCTTCGAGTTTAGCAGCAATACGAAATTGGTTTAAGAATTGTGCAGCTTCCCATACCTGCTAATTATCGTAAACTTCGTAAGTTACCACAAATTGCACTAAAGCACCTAATACAAATTTTGAAGTTGCCCTATGAGTGTGCAAGGGCGGATCCAGGTGTCCTGGATGAAGATGAAGGTCATGACCCCCCCTGTGCTGGGTTTGTCGACTAACGATAATCTTTCTAATTTCATTGACAACAAAAGACTGAATTTCTACTAGTTGACCCCCCTGACTCGAAATCCACCCCTGTGTGTGTGTTTAATGCAAAAGGTCGAAGATATCTTCTGATATGCCGTATACATTTTGAACCAAACTTGCTGCCCCAATTTCTTAAAATAAAGGACATTCGCGCAAACGAAATTCCAAAGCAAAATCCCTTAGCGATAAGGCCATTTACTGCAATGTAAATTGAAAATCAACAGAAAAGAAATTGAAAATTAAAATTCCGCAAAGTAATTAATTTGGTGCTGCGGTCAGTTGGCCAAAAGCGCATGAATTTTACATTAACTAAATTGTATGAATATTTGAAAATATTATGGAGTTAAAACTGCCATTAAAAGTACATAGTGAACAATTTCTTCTGATTAACACGTTTGAATAGTAACGATAAATGAGCAAAGACGAAATATACCATTCCCAAATACATATTATTTATAATAAAAACTCTACCAGCTATTAGCAGTAAAAATGCGAGGCAGCAGTATTAGCAGTAAAAAATCTCAAACATTTTCAATCGAGCAATTGAAGTCATTTCAGGTTAGAATTTGCGAAGCGACTTTATAATTGTGCAAAATTTCCAAGGATTATTTGAAAGGTTCCAGTAAAAAGTGTTTGATCATTGCCTTTGCCCCCTTTCAAGTATGGTGTATGTGAACTGTACGATATCTACGACAAGCAGAATGCCTCGTTAGAGTAGGAATTTTACAGACTAATCTCAAAAAAATATCGTTCGCTTAACGACTCCGAAGGGATTTTGTCAGTTTTTATTACTTTAAACTTTGCGAAAATAGGATGAATCGGGAAAAATCTGCGTGGTACATTTTACTTGAGTTATGTGCTTTAATCCCGCCAGAATAGAATTTATAATAAACTGGTGTGTCATACCTTGGCAAGTTATGAATTCAATGTTTGTTTAAATAAAAAATACTTAGACATATTCAGTTGGCTAACTCATTGTAAACAGTTAAATCCTGATGGAAGCAAACAGACGGTAATTGAATTTCAAGATTCATTATCTAGAGTAATGCTCTCGTTGGTGGCATTGGCACTTCTCCAACTAGATCCAACTGTCCGTTGAGATGATTTATAGCTTATGTCAATGGGGAATTAAAACAGACAAACAGAGGATTTTGGTATGTCCATAAATTAGCCAGTAATTAATAATGGTAATTTTTGGTGACATTTTTACTTCCACTTAAAAATATTGTTTTAGGGGAGGATAAAAAGAAGCTTCAATTTTGGCTTTGATATTCAAGTGACTTCTTTTTAATGTTTAAGGCAATAGCTCTTACAATATTCTGGTTGAGTTAATACCAGACTTGAAAATTAAGAACTTTGCGCGTAGTTGGGATTTGAACACTTGGCGATAAAACTGATAGCAAGTTCCAAATAAGTTAACGTCTGCTTAATTTCTGCGGTTTTAAGCTAATTGCAGCGTTTACACCGCTAAGAAGACACTCTAAATCAAATATATCTACAATACCGGAAAATATAACTACCTGATAAATACAAGATATTCGGATGTCGGTAAAAGTTTAGATGTTTAAAAAAAATATATGCATATCTTTTGGGGGTGTAATGCTGTTTCCTAAATATAACTTACATGTTTTGTAAATATTTTGTACCTTTTGTAAAAGAGTTAATTGGCGCCTGGGATTTCTGATGAATTTGTCGTATAGTGGATTAGTATAGTAAGTCATATTTCAAGTTTAATTTATTTCTTCTATTTGATGAAAGTACAGGCGAAAAAAAATCAATTACAAACAACTACCACAATGGAAGAAAGCCAATCGATTTTCAAAACCATTGCCACCAAATACCAAATTAAAAGATAAACTTGACAAACACTTTTTGGACATTGTACTTTGTGGCATATTTTCTGAACAAGGATGGCGAATTTATTTAACAACCATTATTTTTTCATTTTTGCCTCAATATATCGGGTCTTTGGAAAGACCGAATGTTCTTATATTCTGTATTGCAAATTGATAACTAGAGCTTTGTTCATGCAAAAAGCGACTTCCTCGTCAAAATGTAATGGAGAATCTATCATTTAGTGCGAAGCATTTAGGGCCAAGCAGTAAGAGAAATTTACAATTAGAAAATGAAATGTATTTAAAAATGTGACTTTAATTAGTAAGAGTAATGTAAGTATTGTATAAATAATGAAAGTGTGTAGTAGGATTAGATAATGGACCACATATTAAGTCTTTATATGAATTTTGTACTTTATATAAAAAGACACAAGTTATTAATTTATTAACCCTAAATTTTAAGACAAAATACAAATTTCTAAAATATGTTTGCCGCTCTGTATATAAAACCACATTGATTGTGTCCCAAGTTTTAGTATTTCCATAGTTCAGTGGAAAAAGTGTTGATTGTCTACCTAGAAATTTATGACATTATTCTTATAAAATAAAGTTTTTTTGTATAAAAAAATTATTTGTATTGTTCCAGCTATTCGTAAATTCCCTTTACTCACTTACACCGAAATATGACAATACTTCTTCGGCCCTTTTCAGTTATTATGTCTGCACAAATAGATTAAAACGAATAGGTCGGCAACGGCAAACTTTTGCTCCGAAAGTCCTGCTATTTAATAGGCACCACAGCTTAGTCTACCTGTTTCTGGTAATTTCCCAGTTGAAAAGTTTGCAGATCTGTTTACCTCGGCAATAGGTAGAGAGTTATACCGAATGCGACTTCTTTTTGTTGGGGCATTTATCTTGCGTGTTGAACATGAAATTTCGCTTCGAATATACCTACCCACATTTTTGCGAATAAAACAATTCGGCGATTTACCTTTATCAGGCTGAACGGTTTAATTTGGAAGGTAAGGAAAAGGGCAGTGTGAGAATGTAGTTTGTTTGGCTTTCACAGGAACACACACAAGCGAGGATTTACTGGCTATGAAACAAAAAATAAACGGAACATAGGGGATTGCTTAATGCGTCTATTGGGAAAATGAACAGATTTAGTAAGTATGGCTCGAAAGTGAGTTCCGAAATTAAATTCGAAAATGCGACGACCAAATGGTTATATCCAAACATATAGTAAATAAATTTGTAAATAACGAAGGAAAGCAAAAATCTGTTTATATTTGCATCCAAGGAGTTTGTAGTCAATACAATAATGCATTTAATATATTCGGCTGAATTAATTAAGTATTACGAATGCATTCTTCCCTAGATTTACTGATTATTAATAACGATGTTCAGAAAATAATTCAAAGATTTATAAAAGTGGTTGCTTGCTGTAGTTTCCAATGTTCTCCAGGCATTAGGAAATTGTATCTTTAGATTCTTATTGATTTTCCTCCCGTATAGCGTGCGGCTGTCACAATTTTCCGCAGTAAGTGGTTCAGAATAAATTTGAAATCTTAACGATGAATTTTTAAACAAATTGAGCACAAATATTATTTTTTCCACACAATTTGTTTTTAATCAGTAGTCAAAAATTTTTTTATTTATTTAACTAGTCTCACGTCAAGATAGAATACTGCATGAATAACAAGTTTATTTTCGTACTGAAACTCAATATTAAATAGTGGAGAATAGAATGTCGTTTAATTTTTTACATTTCAAGTGAAGATTCTAGTAGTAAGATGAGTTGATAATTTCTTTAAGTAGGTATCAGAAATTACTTTCAATTCGTCACAAAATTTACATCGAATGAATCCTCAACAAATTATTTGGAAAATTACATAAGAAGTCACTAATACTTAAATTATCCGTTATCAGTTTCACAATGCCTTTGAAAACGTTTTGTCGCCTAATCGTCTTAGGTTGTGCTTACCAGGTTTTTCGTTCGCGTACTAACAATTCAAATGATCAAAACTATAAAAGTTGCAATCGATCTGTAGATTTTATCTTCACATTTTGCTTATTTTATTGAGATATTAATTCGTTTTTTAAATTAATTGAGTTACTTTTTAATTGGACTAATTAATTGATAATTACAGTCATTTTTGTAATTTTTTGTTATTCCAGTTCTAATGTTAATCCTGTGTTCATAATGTACATATGTTACGATATCAGTAATAAATTCGCCGGTTTGGTTAACATTTTATAATTTTTTCCGTAATGTTTATCGGAATTAGCTTAATGTGACTGATTTGTTTAAGCATTTTCTAGCTTTAGATCTAAAATTTTGAATCGCCAAGTGATAAATGGCAAAGTACAGTATCTCTGGGAGTTTCCCAACTTACCGAAGTTTTAACGCAAATTTGAATCGGTTAGGAACATAAAACTACTTATACATTAAGTACAGTTGACGTCAGGTTCAAAACTTGCTTCTTGATCAAGCCAGTAAATAAGGTTTGATTTATTTTTTTTTATTTAACCATTCCAATATTTTCATCAAGCATTTTCAAATTACTTGAAGTTTTTAAGGTTTTATTTCCAACTTTCACGTGCCCTCAATAATAATAAGTTAAGTTTTATATACAGAAATAATAATTTCATGTTTGTGTTAATTGTGGCGATGTAACTTTCCATTGTTCTTATTAAAAGTTTAACACAACTTACAAAAAGTAAAATCGTTCTCTGTCTACATTATTTTCTGTTACATTTGGACATAAAACGTGCTGAATGAGAAACGGCATGTATTTATATTCCTGTAACATGTAAGTTATTGCGTTTATTGTTTAGTTTAAACTTCAAAAGCCGATGGGAAGTTCTAATCGTGCATCATTAACACAATTTCAATTGCAGACAGCAAAATGTAAACTATGAAGACAAAGGAAAGTAAATATCGTTATAGACTAAAAAGCGTGGAATGTTCGCAATTCAAAGTGTTCCGTTTACTTTGATATATTAAAAGGAAACTGTAAATTGCTGAAACTTCCACTATTGTGCTCTAATGGCCTTTTAAAGTGAGAACACTTTGCGTTCAATATTAAGGTATACTAATGAACATATTTTTTTGTCGTTTTTACTATCCGTATTTATGTGCCAATAAAAAATAAAACGTGCACTTTAAAGTGGCACAACCGATAAACTTCCAAACTGTGCTCTAATCAGGGACTCAATAATATCTACTAATAGATCAGATTTGTCGCAATTGACTTTAGAATTTAATTTATATCCCGTTTCAGACCAGCTTCAACGAAAAACAAAATCGGACAACTCTGAAATGGTGGAATGGATGGCGATCGGATAATCCTAAACGTTGGCGGGATTCGCTACGAAACCTATAAAGCAACTCTGAAAAAAATTCCAGCAACTCGACTATCCAGGCTTACGGAAGCTCTGGCAAATTACGATCCGGTTCTCAACGAGTTTTTCTTCGATAGACATCCCGGGGTGTTTGCACAGATTTTAAATTATTACAGGTAAGTGTGCTGTTAATGGAAAAAATGGATAGTGCAAACTGTTGTCGATTCTGCTGAACAGAATGTAGATTAACTTGAATTGTCCAGTTTATAAGAATCATTATGAACGGTCGTGAAAGGAAGTACTGATTCACGCTGCTAAGTTGAAGAAAATGTTGAAATTTATCTATATTTGTTGAAAATAACCTGAAAGTGTGAAGATTTGATTTCGCTTTTGACGTTCTTTTGAAATTTTAATGTGTGAACTTTATCGCTCGCTAAAGCAAGTTCAGGTCTTACAGGTTTGCTATAATAGAATACTTTAGTCGTAACTTATGTTCAAGTTTTCAGTATATTAATTTATTCAAGACATCAGTGCGACGCAATACTCAGATTCTATGTCAATTGGTATCAACACCACATTGTGATTAATTTTAGAAGTTGGGAAGCATCGAGAAATAACACGTATTCCTCTAAAGTCTAAAGTATGCTTTAGAGAGAAGTTAGGTAATTAGACCCAAACTTTGGGCAAGAAGTTGAAATAGATGCAGCCGTCTAATTGGGAATTGATAATAAGAATAAGATATTTCATTTGAATACTTAGAACAAATAAATGAGCCCTTGTAAAACAACTTCTCAGCTACACTTTACTGATCGATAATTTGGAGTAAATTACATTTTATTAATTAAATAAGTCAAACTCAAACTGAAATATTAGCACATTAGTATATAGATTAAGATTAATTTGTTATTTTAATTGTTTTTTTTTTGTAATTTGTTAACAATATTTTTTGAAATATTTTCGGTCTGTACAAAGTGTAAGTCGATTCGATGTAAATTTCTATAAAAGTATTTAAGGCTCAAGCACTATTAGTTGCATCAAATAATACTAACTAATAATACAAACAGTACAATTTTTACTTTTCCGATTTCCTACTTATAACCAAAACTATATAGATATGTTATTGGATGGAAACAAATTTGCACCTCCAAAAATTTTGACTTTTAACCAATAAATTAATAATTGATATCTTCACACTTAGCATATATTTCAATCCGTTACAGTAATTTATTCCTTTTTTCAATTACCTGCTAAAATAAGTATAAGCTTGACAAGATTCTCAGTTCCTAAAGTATCTCTTTCTCATAATAATCAGTTAGTTAAAAAGCAACGTGTAAATTATTTTAATATTTTCGTTGTTATTATTTCGAAAGCTTCCTAAATATTTACAATCCCCCAAACAAACTCCCAATTGAAAAATGAAAATCCGCTTTTGGGAAAACGGCCTACAGAAATTTTCATTTTATTTTCTCTGTTATTCTGTAATTGCTAGGTGCATTTACTTTTGGGATATTAACCCTTCAGTAACAACGTAGGATTTTATGACAAGAATATTAACGTCGGTCTAAGAGATCCACAATTACGTTACACATAATAATAGACCTGCGCTATTTATCACGTACAGATAAAGTTGATAAGGATTAAATAAATAAAGGTTAACTTGATCAACTTACTTATAATTGTACAAAAACCTATTCTACGTACATTAAAATAAAAAAATAGTCATTAATAAAATGATGATAAAACTGATGTTGGCTTTGTTGTTAAAACATATAAGTCCAAGTTGTTCACTGTTATTCAATTAAAATGTAATTATAAATCGAAGTCTATGTTACTCTAAGTATTACAGTCTTGGCAAATAACCAAACAATGCTCTAAGCACATACATTTTCCAGATTTTGTGCAGCTGTATTTAGTTTTTAGATTTTTTTTCGAAGAACAATAAAAACATCGTTGTATCAAATTACGATTTTCTTGTTGTGCAACATCATCACTAGGTAAGTTTAAAAGTTCTTTTACCCCAGTCTCATTAATTTAGAGAGACGCTGGTTGGCAGATCTTTGTTTCAGATGCTCATCAATTAGATTTATTGCCGGTTCTTCCAAAAACTGACTGCGACATATTTGGGATGTGCTATTATTTGCATTAGATACAATAAAAGCATTTATGGTTCCGACATTTAGGACACTGTAGAACACTACCATAGGCCTTGTATATCGTTGTATACCTTCTTGTATGTCGTGCGGTGTTATAAGTAGCGCAAAGTTTATCGACGACATCCACACCACCTTTTGTTGTATTATATGCCATAATAAATTCCGGTTTTCCGGTTTCATCGTGATGCAAAGTAGATAAAAGTAGTAAATTTTTGTTACGTCGAGGAATGTACGAAACTAAGGTGCATTGTTGCTGAAATCCAACATCCGCACATAAGCGCTGTCCTCTTCGGTGTCCGTCAATTCTTGCTGAGTATCAGTATTTACATACACACAAATTCTTCTACATTGCCCGGTCCATCCTCATCCACAGAATGATGTCGTAACGGTTTATCTCCTCTACTAGCTGTAAAAGTCTTGCTTGATTTGCCTCGTAAGACATTTCTCTAGAAATAACTATTTGTTAATAAAATACATGCAAAAATACAACCACAGTATATTCTTAAATCTGAAGAAATTTTGTTACGTGATTAATAACGTCGGTCTCACTGACCGTATTTCTCAATTTTCCCGCACTAAATCACTCGCTTCTAAATCACTTAAACTGATGAGAATAACATTGCTGGAAGGTACTGAAAAGCGCGCCTCCTCACCTCAAAAATTGTGCGCGTAAATTGCATCTCCCCGTTAAGTCGGTCTATGGGACCGTACGTTATTACTGAAGGGTTAACCAAAAGTAGAACTTAAAATATTGCGATTGATGTGGTAGTTCAAAAACTTGAATTACGTGTACAATTTAAAATTCTGGTAAGGTGAACAACAGCATGGAAGTAAATTGTGCAATATTTAAAACGACTTTGAATAACTTTTCTACATATTATTATTACATTCAATTCTGCACTTAAAACAATGAAGAATGTACGGAGGAGTACGTAGTAAATATTCCCTAATGGGAAAACATTCGTAAAACGTCTACTAAGGACTAGACGAGTAATAATTAAGTCATATAAGTTCAGTGATACAAACAATGACGAAAGCAGCCACAGCTTGAAGATCAGAAAATCGACGGAGCTTGGCAATGAATCCTCAGAGGGTTTACTTCAAAACTTAAATATTTCCCACACTTTAAACTTTGCCGGCATCGCTGAAACTGGCTTAATAAATTCTGTCGCTTCCTTTGGTTTGTCCATTAAAAATTAATAGTGAAAAATCGTCGCTGAAATTGAGAAGTTATGAGGATAAGTAAATGTAAAGTTTGTTTTTAGCTATATCGGATTTTATCCAAACTATAATTCTGACTTGAACAGATCCAGCTCTTTCGGGATTTATGTAGTTAAACAGCACTCCCTCGTTCTGTTTAATTTAACACACATACGATATTAACGCTACAATAATTTTCTCGCCCAACCATATTGTTATATGTATCAACAGCAGCCAGTATATATCAAAGCCATTGCAATTTACAGTTCCCATACCCTCATCAAATAGATATGATCTCATTCTGCACCCTTTCATGTAAGTGAAATTTATTGCGAGTCTTATTACTGCGGAAAACCAGGCTACAAGAACGGGATTTACATTGTCTAAGACGATTAAATTATCATTGAATCCGCGGTTTTTATGCCACAAGTGACTAATGTTTATTGTGTGTAAATTGTGCAAAGGATACGAAATAGGACATGATTTAGCTTGAATTAGATTATTAATTGTTGTTATGTAAAAATCATATGTATTGTACCATTTTATGCAGTTTCAACACGTTCATCCGTTTCAAATCTCGAGATTGTATTAAGTTTTTTTGCTCTGTGATGAGGTGTGTGATGTGTCTGAAAATGGTCTTTATCCATAATTGAATAACAATTTTTAAAGCATATTAAAATATTAGTTAATTTATTCTGTCCCAACCTAACCACATGCATATTTCAGACTAGAAGTAACAGCTTTTGAGGAAGCAAATACAGCACGAGAAGCAGTTTACAAGTACATTCATGAAATATTTACTTAGATTGCTAATTATCCGCAAGTTCTAAAATTAACTTCTGAAAACTTGGAAATACAATTTACCACATAAGCCAAGTTCAACATTATGGGCAACTTTGAGTATTATATTAAGATACATTGAACTTAAGTGCATTGCTATGAACCTAATTAAACAGACCGTTTTCACTTGAGTACAGCTTAAAATTTTAATTTCGCATTCATAGCAAGACGGCATGTAGATATAATTACGTTTAATATCATTATATGAAATAATAAGAAGGCGTCAACTTGCCGAGACTTTCAGGCAGGATCATTGAACGCAAATGAAGTGAAGCCAAGAAAGGGAAAACGGAGAACAAATTGACAAATAATATAGAGTGCTTCTCTTAGCAGCCCATGATGTATTTGGAATAACACGCTAAGTTTATGGCTGTTTTTAAAACGTCTGGGCTTTTATTAACTCGCCATATGAAATCCGAAAATTGGCTGCAAGTGCGATTTTTATGAGGATTGACATTTCTGTGAGAATTAATTCCAAGTTATACGAGCACCTGAGATTAGAGTTAGTACAGATAGTTATATATAGATCAGGGTTACCAAATAGAAAAAAAAACCTACGACCGGAGGTCGAGCAAAATGAGCTTTATATTTTTTACCAAAATATTTTTGAGATAGTTTGATAATCGGTGAAAAAATAAATACAGTAATACTATTCCCTTAATTTTTATTATGTTTAAAAACTGAAAGATTCGATGCATACTGCGATATTCTTTGCATCAAAAGAAGATGATCTGACCTAACTTTTATTAACAAAAACTGTCTGGTTCCTCTGCTATTGATGGTCAAAGTTGTTCAAAAAAATTATCGTTTTCGAAATATCGGGAAAATGGTATGATGTATTTTAGTGAGACTCGCTGTGAATTTGTTCTTATGTAAGACTCATATTTTGATGAAACAATCGAGTTCATCCGTTTTGGACAAGTGGAGAATTCTTGAGGGTCGTGGTACAAAAGCTACCAGAACTTTTTATTTGGTGGATGAAATCAAACTAATTTTTTTTTTGGCTGATGCACTAATTATTTGATCACAATTTTGTGCTGTTTGTAAAATCTTGTAGCATTCATAATTTTTGTGAAAAAAAAATTTCTGTTTTCTTACCACTTAACAATGTTAGATATTAACTGCAAATATCGTGATACGAGGCATAAAATAATTGCCAATCAATCTCACAAATTTGTTTTGAATGACCGTTTCTAATGAAGAAGTGACCGACATGGTCAAAGTATTAGAGTTTTGCGAAGACAACTTCGTGAAAGCGTACGCGTTTTCGCGGCGCATATTTGCAGTTAAGGTCTAGCATTGTTAAGTGGCTAGAAAACAGACATATTTTTTTTCGCAAAAACTATGAATGCTACACGATTTTACAAAGACCACAAAATTGTGAGTTTATTTCATCCACCAACTAAAAAGTTCTGGTAGTTTTTGTACTACGACACTCAAGAATTCACCACTTGTCCAAAACGGATGAACTCGATTGTTTCATCAAAATATGAGTTTTACATAACAACAAATTCAGAGCGAGTTTCACCAAAATACATCGTACCCATCTCCTGATATTTCAAAAAAGATCAATTTTTTGAAGAACTTTGACCATCAATAGCAGAGGAGCCAGACATGTTTTGTTAATAAAAGTTAGGTCAAATCGTCCTCTTTTAATCCAAATAATATTGCAGTAGCGTTTTGATCATGAGCTTACGGGTCACCCTGTATATCATCACTATTTCTACTATCATCATTCTGCATTTTTAATGAAAATTTTAAAAAGCAACATGTTCCTTTTGGAATCGCATTTTGAAACCTATTACCAAGGTGAAACTGAAACGTTGTAACCGGTTACAGAAAAATAACCGTTTAGCACACCTCTAGTGGACACATACGGCAAAAGTTGGATGTATTCACATTCTAAAAATTAAAAAAATTGTTTTAATTCCTTTACAGTTTTGGCAATCGACGAAAATTTACTAAAAAATGTTTAAAACTAAGTTTTCAACGTTAAAACTAAAAAAAAAAATAATTTTAAACTATGTTTCATTATGCATAACATGTAAACTGCAATGTTCAGCAAATAAAACAGGAGTATTTAAATTGTTTTTCAAATGTACGAACACAGAATTATATTTACCGTAGTTGGCTGACGAAATAGAACGTTACGAACAGTATCCTCTGACCCGACACCCGGCACCAAAAATTAAAGATGTTATTATTAACCGACGATCGATAATTGTCGATTAGTTCGTGATTACTCGCAATGCATCTATGCATCTGTATTTGCTATTTCATCCACCACTAAAAAATAACAAAATGTATAACCTAACAGCTTTTCGCTTTTTAACCGGAGAAATTCTAATCCAGTTGACAAAATATTTATGACCTGAGCTTATGAAAGAAAACCTAATACTCCGGTCAAAAACCGGAGATTTGGCAACCCTACTGGCAGACAATCAGTTTTAAAGAATGCTTTTCAAATTGAAGGAATACTTTTTCATTTTTTCTCTAGTTTTGGTGTCTATATCTTTTTTAGTTTTATATTTGGCATTATTACTCAGCGCACAAGCTACGGCGTCTTCCGACTATAAAAAATCGTCTTAAACAGACTGTGTAGAGAAACCTGAAAAAATCTAATTGCACTAAGTTTAAAATGTAGCCCCCACTCTTAATACAAACATTTTCTTATATCCGTCAATATAATAGTCTAAATCCGAAGAAAAACATTTATTTACGCATTCAGGTTAATAAGGTTTCTAACATACTTCCGCGAAATGGCGTTGGTTTAACGAATTCAGTTAGCTCGGTTCTGGAAATAACTAATTCTTATAAGATTAACAAGTTTGTCGCATAATCCTCAGTTTAATTTCAACATTCTAAGCTTCGCATCTAGAGACTAAAATTTCACTTTCATTGAACTGGATCTCGTTCAGGAAACTTTTCCATTTACAACTTGCACTTAATATTAAGCTCTAAACACCTGTTTTAAATTATTTTTTATTTTATTCTTGTCTAATTCATAATGAGATTTTGCCGTACGGTACAACAAAAATACTGTCATGTGTCTTTTAAATTGATACCTATTTTATTTGCAGCCATAAGCTATATTAGCAACAATATCGATGTTATTAGGACGGTTTTAAACCGCAAAAAAGCTGCAAAATCACTTAGTTAACGCTCTTGTCGAGATTAACTCATTACGAAAAAGCAACTGTTTTTTTTAACTGGTCGAACTGTTAATTCTGCCACTAAAATAATAAAAAATTTCTAAATTCCGTTGTATGCCGAAAAATGTATCTTTTTCAGAAAGTGTGAAACTTTTTTTCCACAAGTAAATTGCTACATTTTTTACTTTCTAATAAGTGATATTTACAATTCGAACAATTGGTTTATTTTCGATTGTTATTACCTTAACTTTCACTAAATTTTTAATAAACTTTACTTATTTTTAACTCATCACACTACGAACCACAAATTTATGTAAGATGAGTTGTGTTTCCTTCCGTAAAACGCTTCTACCAAATTATTGTCATAGCCTTTTCACGATTTTTCAGAAGTATACGAATGGAAACTTTCTGATCTTTTAGTTTTCGTTATTTTTTGTACATGTAGTTTTCAGTGACACCTTTTGTCGATTTTTTATTTCTATATTTTATCCTAAATTATGCCATCATTCAAGGTGTTAACACTCGTAATTTAATTTAAGTTATCCAGTTTGTTAATGTGGGAAGCGGCAATAATGACCACCTTCGAAGTCGACGGTACTCAAAAACAATAAATAAATAAAAATATTACCTGTTTTCGGCCTAGGAACAAAAGAGACCGTTTACAAAGTGATCATTTGTTCATTACGACTAGTTATTTGATGCTGCAAATTCATGACCGTGTATTCACGTATTTGCATTGGAAATTTTGCTTTCATCTGTCTGTATCTGCATTTAGGGTTGTGACTTTCTAATTTAAAATGTTTTTTGACGCATTTATTTGAGTAAAATTACCTATCTCATGTACTGTTACACCGTGGTTTGAAACAAATTGGAGATTTTTCGGCAAAAATCGAACAGCTCCATTCCATTTTGTAAACAAAGTTACTTGAAACCTAATATTTTCTTGAGTAGGTAAACACGGCTCTGTTGAAAAGAACTGCTATAAGTTTCAGGTCAGTAACGATTTTCAGATCGTCTCATAACACAACAATTTATGAAAGATTTCTGTCTAAAATATGTTGGAAAATTATTTAACGAGAAAATCTATGCATTCATCAGCGTCACAACTCTAGCAATGAAAGAAAATTGCGAAGATTTATTCAAATTATTTATTTTGAAGTTCTGATTTATTTTCCTGACTGCGTGTACTTGTTATGATATTCCTATCTGTCCTGGGTTTCAGTCAAAGTGTGAAGTAAAAATTTTTGAAACATCGTTTATTTCATTACGTTTCGGCGAGACAACAGCGCCATCATAAGATTTAAAACTTTACACCAACTACAAACACCAATTCACAATTAAAACATGTTGTATAAAATTTATAATTCACAAAGTGTTAAAACATTCATCAGTTTTTGAGGAAAAAAAATTTTTTCTTCTGGGAGAGCAAAACATCGGAAAAATTTACCTCATGATTGGTAAAAATTAACTTCCTTTTAGGTCTTGCAGGTTTGCCTTCTTGAAAAGCTTGAGTTTGTTTGAATTATTCTCTACATTTGCGAAACTGGTATGCATGTATTGAGATAAGCAGACATAGTTTTAATTTTTCACTAGTGTACCGGGTGTTCCATACTTATGGCTTTATTAGGGTTTGGGGAATGTTGCTAAGGTTGTCGGTATCTGATGTGAAATTTACTGCTTTGACATGTTTTTTTATTTGTATCATTTCTTGGATTCTTCTTTTATGATCATTTGTTTCTCTAATTAATATATCTGCATTGTCAAAATCAAAATTATGTAACATTTGGTGTGCATATTGTGTTAATGCTGTTTTATTTTCACTAGTATTTCTCAGACTGTTTTTATGTTCGTACATTCTCTTTTTTAAATGTTGTTTAGTTTTATTTTGAAGAGTGGCGTTTTAAGATACAAAAGGTAGATTACATTTTCACTTAATTAAATATTGTCATCAGTTAAATTCTATAACTTTTCGGGTTGCAGTTTTACATAGGTTTTAGTAGGTTTAAGTTTTCAAAACTAAATGATAATGAAAGCAAGGTAGCAGGTGTTTACACACTGAAGAAAATCCAATCAACCGAGATATTTAAATGATAATGAATTGTTCATTAAATTTTCAATCCATTTCAATTATTGAGACACCAGTCAAAAAGCCACCGTTTTTAATTAGATTGGCGCCTTTATAGCTCAAACGGCAGCGGATCGCAGTTTAAAAACACTCCTTTGAGATAGAAAAAAACCCGATTTAACTTATATGTGCGTTCCGAAAATACCGTGTTTAAGTGAGGTGTTTATTAATACTATTTACATCAAAAAACGACCTCAATTTTTTTAATCAATCTTTTTAGAGTACTGCGTTTTTGCCTTGCCACAAAAATCCATTTAATCTCTTATTTCTTATTTTAATATTAATTTGAAAAACTTAACGGGTGGTCAGTGGGGAAATGAAGAAAGGAATGTTTAAGCTAACCGAAACAGGTTAGTTTGGAATTTACTCCTCAAGAGACAATTTATTTTCGTTTCACTCTATTCCTGTGAGAAATTACCTAAAGTCATTGGATAACTTAGAAAATGAGCGCTGGTAATAAAATTCAGGTTGTCATATTAATGTCCCCTGAGGTTGATTGACAAAAATCTTTATATTACAACATAATTTTAAGGAACAAAAGCAGTGTTTTATGATCGGTTTACCAGCAAAATTGACAGTATTTTTACTAATTAATTCCTACAATATTATTATAAAATCTAATTAATCAGTGAGAAGGTCTAGTCAATTTTAAGCTTGGCAACTAATCTTTAGGCTTTATTTATCAACGCAGAATTTAATGCATTTCGAGGTTTACAATTAAGTAAAAAATAAAAAATTTTAATGAGGCATAATTTAGTTTTTGACGATGTTGCCTGGTCTTAGCGCAGTCCAGTTTTTGTCAAAATATCACAATTTAAAGAGAGATATAATTTTTTCAGTAATCTCCAAGAAGCTTTTTACAACACCTCTAAATACAGAATACGAAAGCCCCTAGTGTTTTCAGGCTTATTGACTAAGTTACATAGATTTTCTAAATTGACTCCTAACTGAAACTCTAGTTCTCATAGTGGTTATTTTAATATCCGAGAATTTAGATTGATCGGTGCCTGGGTGCTATTTTAATTAAATGAGCCAATCTGATGTTTAGTCAAATTTCTAGGGCAGCATAGTGACGAATATAATTTGCATACTTTAAGGGATTGTCATGTCAATTTTCTTTAAGAAGCTGATTGAGTTTGATAGAGGCAAATATTGCATAAACGATGTGTGTATAATTGATTTAAAAATTTACATCTACTTAAATGACGACTTGCTAAATTGAATCAGCTAAAAATTAGGTAGGGGATAATGATTAAGTGCCTGCCCGAAAAGCATTATTATAACTGCTTATAAACGGAAACTCGTATTCAGCTTTGAATTTATAAAATATAATTAATTTTTTAACTGTTACTGAAATTTCATTAATTAAACCTAATTAATCTTAGTTAAACATGCTTTCATACCTGCTTTCACTAGTAGAAAGGTCAAAAGGTGAATATTAATTTTTGCGCATGGGATAATTCTGCAGGAATCGTTATTGGGTTACAGAAGATATACTGCATCGAGGTCGCTGGCACTTGGGGAAATTAAATGTATTTAATTTTACTAACTTAATGGCTATATTAGCGTACATAAGGTGATTTTTATTACACACTATGAAATCCATTTTAAGAAATATTGAATCGCTGCATATACTAACCACTAATAGATCGAGTAGGTATATCTGTATTAAATATAAATCGCTGCTTATTTTGGACCAAAGCAAAACAAAAATCGGACGAAACTTCAGAGAAAGAAGAATGTACATTCGTATAAACAAGTAAATGGGTCATTGCATGCTGACAACCGCTGTGATTGTTAGTGACATATAGCGGGAGATTAATGTTCTTGAAGTTGAAATGCCCAAGAATAGTTGTTGTGCTCAGTCCCATTTTCTGGACTTGAGCTGCCATTATTTCGCATGCACTTCAATTAATTAGTAAAAATCAATTATATTTTTTGCTTTTGACTATGCTGTTGTTCGACGCTGCTGCCTCCGCACACATCATTTAATCGAAATTTCATCATTTACATTTGCAAAGTATTTCAGTTCTATATCTCAGACTTTGGCACAAAAAAATAAAAAAACCACTTTCTACAACGACTTACTTTTCAGAATACCAAGTGTTTAACGAAATTTAAATGACATATTTAATTTAAAAATGTTATTATCTAGATTATTTTATCGACTTTTCATATCTAGTAATTTTCTTAAAATTCTTTATCCCATAGTCATTAATATTTTGATATAATAAAACATAATCAGCATGAGGTAAAGCCTACCATTCATATAATTTTGCGGTCGTTGTTTCAATTCTTAGCAGCTCAAAGTTTCTAACCGAAAATAAATAGCACTATACATTTTAACTCTGATATTCCGATTTATATTTATTTACGCAAATGCAGTAAGAATTGTCCAAACATTTAGAAAATATGTAAGTTTCCCGTTGTTTAATATTGTAACGGAAATGGTCTGGGGTACTCACGTGTGGAATGGGGGATCGAAATTCATGGTATTTCAGTAAATGGGAGCCCCATTTGGGCCCCATTAACTGTCAAATATGACACTGACAAGCGGGAAGTTTCGCACCTGTTCTGGAGATTTCGAGAACTATCTGGGATACCTGGAGAAAACTATATAAGCGAACGACGAGAACCAGAGGAGTGAAGTGACAGCAGCGTCCGAGTGCAGAAGAGGTTAAACTCCGGGAGTCGGAAGAGCGAGTTTTCCGCCTGTTACTGTTATTGTTTGTGAAGTTGACGGTAATTTAGAAGTTAGGTTGTTCCTGTTCCGTAGTTAAAGTTGTACCGAGTGGAATAAAAGTTGGAAGCAGAAGAAAGAGTTTGATACCCGGCCATCCATGGTACAATATTAATACCCGGACCGGAACCGATATGGCCCCAAAACCGAAATGGAATCGGTTATTTTTTCTGGACCGAAACCGAAAATGATTCCATATTTTATATTGACGTACTGTTAAGGGCTGAACCGGAACCGAAATACTGTAATGTTTGAAGGAAATTTGTCCCTCGATAACAAAAAATGGAAGCCAATTTCAGATTCAAGGATGGTTAGGGAAATGTCAAAATATATAATTCGATAAGTAAATACAATAATTTAAATTGTTTCCTGTCAATTTCTTGTATTTTTGACTTTTTATTTATTTTTTATGTGAATTTTTAATTATCTTTCTAACGCTAGTCGTCAATAATAAGTTTTTTGTTGTCATTAAAGAACACGGCTTCTTGGAATGGAGGAAAGAGAAGTTATGCTGTTAAATAATGAAGTGATACTGTGCTGGGATATTTTTGGACCCTCGGTATAAGGAAGTTTTAGGCAACAATCAAGTAGAAGAGTAAAAGCACATTTCAAGTCGTTATGGACTAGACTGAGGGTCTTGAAAAAGTCCAATTCTTCCAATTCTGAGTCTGACCCTGGTCAACACGACATGGAAACGAAATCATCTGGTTCTTCATTAAGCGATTAAATGGAAGCATTTTTAAAGCATACAAATTCACAGCAAAAAGTTTTAAAATAAATTAATCAGCACGAATTTTCGTCAGATGGTTCATTTATAGCCCTTAACTAAATTAAAATTATTTTAAGTTCTTATAAAGAGGAACAAAAAACAAGAAAAGGCTTATAGCCCCGAGTTATACTCGTACATGCAAAGAACAAACACCCTACGTTTATACACTGCTTTTAAATTTATTTCTTTAAAATTCGTCTTCATTCTTTAAGTTGAGTTATTTTAGTTTTTCGATCACCAACAACAAACTTGTGAAATTCCCAATGTTTTATTGGGAATTTCCTATAAGTCCTCAAAATATTGTGAAGAGTATAAAAGCACAAACCAGAGTGAAAAATCTTTAAACGGAAATAAAACTGAAAGAATAGAAATTAACGAAATAGTGGACCTGATGAGTGAAAAAGGAATGAATAAAAAGCACTAGTCACAAAACTCTTCAAAAACTTTTCACAAATACCAAGATTAATTTTTTTTGTGCGCTTTTTTTACTTCTGTCCATGTGGTTCCGTTTAATATTACCTTAATTTCACTCCTTACTATACTAACTTACTAGTTACTTGTTATAATTAAATATACAGTGGATCGTTTCCGCATCTTTGATTTTATAGAATACAACAAGCAATGAAAAAGTGTGAAAAATTATATCTCTATCTCTCTCTATATAGAGTAATCTCTATCTTTGTTTTCGATCGTTGCCACTATAGAAATTTTGCAACCGAAATTAACCGGCAAATACCGAAACCGGAACTGAACCGAATTGGACAATATTTTCTAAACCGAAACCGTACCGGAACCTAAACTTAAAATTTCGCTTGGACCGAAACCGGAACGGAACAGTTATTTAGATTTGGTCCCGGTTTTTGATTAATATAAAGCTCATAATAATATCAACTGCAACCTATCTTAAATGTGTAATGCACGTGATCATTATTATCTCTACTTGATAATTGTTGCTGTAAAGGGCAATTTTAAAATATTTGGATGGGCAATATTCGTCTGTTTTAGGTAAAATAATAGAGTATTTGAAAATAATTTGATGAATTTTAAGAGAAGTAGAAGTTTGTTTAAAAAGCCAATGAGAAATACAATAACATCAAATGGCTGAAAGTAAGAGACGACAAAAGTTATTAAACCTATAAAAAAATTCTGGATCACATGTTTAACATAGAAGACAACTTTTGGTAAATATCTCTGTAGTCTATATGCAAAGGCTTTCTCTGTGGCTTTCAGCATTTCTACGGGATCGCAACTTTTTGGTGCAAATAATTGAATAATTCTGTAAATTCTGTAAAGACTTTTTAATAAAAGTTCTTAACATTGCTCGCAAAATGTTGGTTTAAACTAAAAGTATTGTCTGCAGTAAAACTTAAATCGTATTTTTTATAAGACTAACTTAAACCATTACTTTCTTTATCAAAGTGACTCTTAAACATAAATTTTATTTTCAAAAGTTTAGCGTAAAAACTAAGTAGAGAACAGTTTTATTCCAAATCATCTTTTACATTTCTATCAGATTTAATCCGGAAATATTGGCTACTGCCGCTAAATACTCACATTCTGGATTTGAATCTCTATACGGAAAACGCTCACTTCTGGTTAACTTAAAAATTCATTGCAAAAAACCGGCCCATCATCATCATGTGAAATAACAGTTTTTAATTCGACGAACTAATTACATATTTCAGTAAAGGAATTTTTAAGCTTGCTCACAATTTGTCCGTTAATCTGCAACTTTTCTGTTTCCAACTAGATCCCTATTAGCTCGCTTTTGCCGTGCACATTTCACAATACATGTCTCCGTATTTGTTCGCTTTTATATTTCCGTATTTTGAACGGTGTCCCTAATTGAAAAGGCTCAGGCCTGTGCTATTTAAGCTTTAGCACTGTTAATTAAGTTACATAGCAGAAAAATTGCGTTTGGCATAGCTCATTTGAAATGAAATTCCCGTTTTAAAAAGAGTACATTGCAGCTTCAAGTAATTAAGGAAAAGTAGAGGCATGGCAAATCTAATCATCCAAGTGAAGGCAAGCGGTTTTTCTACCGGCGATATCTAATTGGATTTGTTTTCTTATAGTAAAGTTTGCTTATCATGCTCTATTTGTTTGGTTCGGAACAGAACAAATAGAACTTTTTTTCGATAGCATAATGTTGTCTTAGGTTGGAATTATACACTAAAATACTCAGCTTAAGAATCAAGCTGAACATTGTGTAAAATAGAAAAGCAAAGCAATAAGTAGAACGTAATTTAGGAAGAAACATTTTAAAATTTGGGAATTGCGTTAAATTGTGAAAGTGCCTCGAGGCATCCGGTTCGTCTAACTGGATTTGCCGCATACATTGAAAATTGTATTTGGAGCAAACTACGACGATTTTCCGACGGAAGTCTCCGAATAGGCCAATTTTTAATCAATGTCAACAAATTGCATTTGAATTCACCTTTTATTTTTAATTTTTGTTTAAAATTCAAATAGTGAGTTTCTTATGAGTGTAACCAAATTAATCGACTTCTCGGGGTCTCTTAGAAGAACAATTATTTGCATTATGCAGGACACTCTTAAGTTATACCTATTGTGAGAATTATATTTTGTACTCGGTAACGCGATCATTTATTTTAACGAATGAATCGATCCAATCACGACGGTGAATGGCTGAATTCGTGATTTTAGATCGGTTTCAATTCGGATAAGCTTTTTAACTTGAGCCTCACTTTGGATACTAAAGTGGGCTTCATTTTTTGTGACCTAAATCCATCCTGCTGCTAAACATATCCAGAAGTTAGGGTATTTAAATTTGCAGTAAAAATCTTAGTAAGGATATTTTTTATTTAACTAGTTTAGTTTGTACATATTATTTTAAACGGTTACTGGTTATTCTCTATTGTAGTATGGCCTGTGTTAAAAAGATGTCGATTCTGTTTTTCAGAACGGGTAAACTACATTATCCCACCAATGTATGTGGACCACTTTTTGAGGAAGAACTTGAATTTTGGGGCTTAGACTCGAATCAAGTAGAACCATGTTGTTGGAGCACTTATAGTATTCACCGAGATACCCAGGTGAGTTTCCACTGATTCAGTTTTATCTTCTATCTATTCAATTTAATGCATTTTCCTAAATAAATATGGCTCAATTTGTCAACATATTAATACGGTACAGGTGCACTGTGTCGTAACATAAATTAGGTAGGAATATTTTCGCTTGCTCTTTACGTCATAATGGATGGGGCAATAAGTGAGCCATTATTTTTAGGTCAAAATTGAAGCCTGTGTAGTTTAATCACATTGGAAGTTGGCTGCAATTTATCGATAGCTTAATGGAAGGACAATTAAGCAATTAATTATGTTATTCGCAGACTACCATTGCAAGTTTAATAGTGCTCAATTTATACGAAGCGTGTTTAATTAAATCAATTATGATTAAATTATATTATTTTCTATAAATGCATTAAAGCATTCCAGCAAACTTGACACGATTGCAATTTTTAACCCCAATAATATTTTGAAAAGTTCATTTGTTATTAGGCTTGAAAGAAAGTTCTGATGCGAGTGATATTCTCGCCTGATTTCTTATGCAAAACGGCAACATTTAATTCATGGAATTTCATATTGGAAATTCTGTTCAACATCACCGTCGCTCAACTTGAAATATTATTTAACGCATATTACAAATTCACCACCTACGCTATTGGTTAATTTACATGTCATTGAAGGAAAATTCATTTACGCTGTGAATATTGGCTTATGTTAATGACATATTCGACCGTTACCGATAATTTATATTCTCCATTGTATAACAAAGTCTATATATAGCTTTGCACAGTTTCCAGAGGCGTAAAGTTATAAGACTAAAATAATAACTTGAACATTTCATGATGTTTAGTTTTATATTATTTGCTTTCACAAAATAAATGTTTGCTGGATGCTAGCAGGTTCTTCTAAAACATGTGGGTTATTTTATGAAATCAGATAGAACACATTAATATAATGTATAAAAAATGCATTTTTGGTATTCCATTGTCAGGCGACAGCTAAGATTCAAGCTGTATGTGAAAATATTTTTTTCGGCATCAAAATATACCGTCCACTTAACCAACTTAATGGAGTTAATGGGAGTCCAATAGCAATTATAACTGTTTCAACTTATTGATCCTAACCCAAATTAATTTTAAAGAAAACGTGCGGGGATTTCCATAATATATTCGAAAATTTAGCTTATGAAAATGTTAAAAGTGTAATCATGATTTAGTTTTATTCGAACTGATTTTGCTATAATACAAATAATTATTCAATCTATAATACTTGCCCACATTTTTCACTTATAATTTCAACTACAGCCCCAATATTCCTAAGTTATCTTCAAATTTTGCGCTTCTTACTGTTCACCCACTCAGTATTAATTAACTAACTCGACTACGCTCGCTCAGTTGTTTAAAAAAAGTTTGAAACAAAACGCAAAACGTTAGCAAAAAAATTAAGAAAATCAGATTAAGCATGTTTTAATGCTGGCATTCACAAAATTATTATTCCTTTAGAGTAACTGAAAGTAATATTTCAGGCTACATTAGCTATCCTGGACAAACTAGACATAGATTCTGAAAAACCGAGCGAGGAAGAAGTGGCTAGAATGTTCAGTTACGAGGAAGCTTATTATAAAGGAACACTGACCAGATGGCAGAAAATCAAACCGAAAATATGGGCCCTCTTCGATGAACCATACTCTTCATCGTCTGCCAAGGTACCTCCGATCAATGTGCAGCATCGAAATGTGATTATTAATTTTTACTAACAATTGGTCTTTTTTAGGCAACGTTAGCACATGCTAATTGTACTAAGTGTAACGATTTAACTTGCACGTTTGCATGATTATTGTATTAAGCGTCTATTCAATTAGCATGTGAGAATTTGCGGTGCATTCGCGAGAGCCAATAGTACTCTAATTGCCCTATGCTAATGCTTACTGCACGTAATTGAAGTAGCTTTAATAGCTCTAGAACGTTAAAAAAACCTTAAGCACATTTTACTTCTTATAATCCCAAGAATTGCGTTGCGTTCATTGTAATTTCGGAATTCAAAGCCAGACATGTTAAAACAAGCAGACTATATTTTCCATAAATTTATTTCATTTTTGGTTCTGGTTTATTTCACTGTTTGGAGAGTATGAAGTTTTCAGAAAATGGATAATGGAAATGGAAATCTGTTAAAGGTTTGCCTTCAAATTGACAATCTTGGATATTAGAACTTAGAAACGTGTTAATACTGTTTGCCCGACGCTTTACAACCCATCGTTCCAAGCTAGAAAGCCTCTATGACGATTTACGTCTTCACTGCTGCCTCAAAGTTGGAACATGTATCGATTAAAACAACATTTACCTTTTTACTTGAGTTTAAGCCCAATAAATATATAAAGTGCACATTTTCTGAACATTAATATTTAACCTAGCCATAAAAGGTAGTAGCTATAAATGTTCATGTTTCCTCGGTTCTTTGAGGTAAAAATTCAATATTGGCTTTTTCCTGCTCGAAGCTTCACTTGGAAGTTAATCTGAAATATGTCGTCCAACAGTATTTCGGAAAACCGTAATAGAATTTGCACTAATGTTTTGTTGGATAATTAATTGTTGGCTATAGCACCTACAATTTCCCAGGTAACTTCGGTTACTTATTCCAAAACAGTTAGCTCATATTATCTTAAACATCTGATTTCTTGCAAGGAAAAGGCGATTAAACACTTTCATAAACGATAGGGCTATACATTTTCAGCTCGATCGAATACTTCCTGCAACTGGCAGTTGTCCTACTGATATTGGAATTTCATTTAACTTTATTGTTCTAAAACAATGCTCAAACATTTAATTTAAATTGCGCCAATGCCTCGAAGAAAAAAAAAACAGCAAACAGGGTTAAGTTGTGTCAACAGACCCAACGCAACTGATGTCAAGTGTTTTGTATTCGGCTCTATTGAAATGAAAGTGTCTCGCATAAATTGTGTGGGAGGAAAGACTTTTTTTGCAAGTAATTGAGCAGAAATTGAGACCAACAAGTAGGAGTGGTAATTATGTGAAATGGTGTCTGGTAAACTGGGCTAAATTACACAGGCTCTTCCGAAAAACGTGGTTTTAAATTCGAATACTTATTTAAAATGTGAAAATAGGCAGAAGCTATTTAATTTGCATTGAATCAAGAAAAGTACTATTCCTCCACACCCATTAAATAAACAGGTTTTTAAAAAACGCCTATTATTTAATTTGTATTTTTATTAAATCAAACGGTTTCGAAATCGAAATGAAAACTGATGCTTTAACGGTTTAATCTAAAATTTCATAAAGGAGTTTGGCATAACAAAAAACACCCCGAATTAAGGATTGCTGTGTCTATCACAAATTTTTCGCTTTCTTTGAATCCACTATTTCATTCATTAGAGTTAGTTTTACATTATCTTTTTTTACTAATTGTTAATAAATTTATACGTTATACAATGAAGGGTATTTTTTCCGTAAATTGCTAAAGATCTGTTGAGTTTAATAATAGGGTATGTCGTGTGAAACGTGTTCAGAATCTTATTTTTTTCGTATTTAAATTAAACAAATTGCTTTAAAAATTTGGTACTCCTTGTATTTGGTTTTTATACAAGGTATCGTACCTTTTTAGAATTTTCAGTTTGTTTGATAAATAATGTTTGGCAAAGCATGCAAGTTAAGAAACATTTAATCTAAATATTAGTTTAGAAAAATCGATGAAAATTGTGCAATTTTATATATTTTAATTAGTAAATTCTGGACTGACACAGTTGGAACGCTATAATTGACTCGATGTTGTCATTTATCAGTTTAAAAAAGAAAACTTTCAAAAATGCATTTAATACGGTTTTAAACAATTTATTATCCTGAGATTATTTTGCATTATCTACAATTCCAAATCAAAATCAATTCCTGGGCTTCAGTCATTCATTGTGTATTTATCAATTAAAATACGTTAGTACGTAGTTTCGGGGTTTTCCACCATCATCAGTTTCTCTAAAATAACAGAAAGTACTCACTAACTCACTGAAATACATGTATTTTAGTGTGTGATATGATGAAGCTGTTGACGAGCTGTGATTATTTTTTAAATTAATGAAAATTTTTTTTTACTATCTGTTATTTTAGAGACACTGATGATGGTGGAAAACACCGACACGTATTTTAGTTGATAAATAGACAATAAATGACTGAAGCCCAGGAATTGATTTTGATTTGGAATTGAAACACAGTCAGGAAAGTATGTACAATTATGTACAATGTCATGGTTTCAGTGCATTTTTGAATGAAACGCCGACATTAGAAGAAATGAAGAACTGTTTATTATTTAATCGCCCCATTCATTCCCATTTTTTTCCTAGTGTTTTCCAAAACCCCGTCATACCAGAAATGCATAAAAATCGTGTTATATTAAAAACTTACTCCATACGAGGTATTCGAGTAATTAGGAATTTTATTTGAATGGATTTATGCGAAAGTGTGTCGGCATTCATCTAATTTAATACCCGGCCTACTCAGCAGTCTTTTATGGGAATTAATGGCACTACAAAATAAAACCGACAAAACCAGCAAGTTTAATGTAAAGTGGAGTTGCCTTCAAAAACATTTCCGCCGATTGCAACGAAAAGCCATATTAATTTCGGTTCGATTGGAATTCGCTTTTACTTGTCTATGAAAAGCAAACGTATTTATGCCTTTCAGTATTTGTGATTGGGTTTAGTTGGACGCATTGCAAGCTGATAGCAAGTTTATTCATTAATCCTAAATGAATATCATAGATGGACAAATTATGAATTTAGTCAGCCATTTAAAAGCAAAAGCCAACAAAAATTGTTCTTCAAAAATTTGATTCTTGAAAACCAGACCATACGAATTATCTTCGAGATTTTCAAGAGTTATCATTCTATATGCAAATATTAAGACAAATGTGTGAATTTCTGTAATCATGTAAGTAACACTCGTTACAGATATTGTTCTGCAATATCAGATATTGTTCTGTTCCCTATAAGAAGAATTTGGCAGCCTCTTTCGAATGTTCACTTTATAGTTAAAGTCGAAATGCGATAATGAACGAGGCGGCGTCAGTGAATCTGAAATTTCAAATTGCTTTTAGCTATTTGGCAACTGGAGTTTTTTCCATTTCTGGAGCACCTTTATCTGATTGTTAGGTGAACCCTTTGCAATTTACCAGATGGAAATCACATTAGGATGAATAGAAATTATAATTGATCTGCTCCTTTTCGAGAATTTATGGTCTACGTTTTGGAAACTCGCAATTCTGCAGTCATATTTCATAAGAAAACCTATTGTAGAATGGACGAAATGCGCACAAAATTCGCACATTTCTGTCGATGCCGCCGGCCTGTATGTTTGTAAAATTCAAATTCAGTTTTTTTAATATACGTTAGACCGTATGATATAAAGTCTCAAGATAGAATTAAACCAAGTTTAATAGATACACTATCTATCTATCTCACTTATAAGATGGTTTAAATTTCCTCTGAAGAAATGTTAATTTTGTCTAGTTTATAGAACTTTTTATATGTTGACATTGCAAATTTCTGAATGAAAGACTAAATAATTTAAGTAAGTATAGTGTAAGTAAGTACATCTTTCTAAATGTGTTAATATTTTACATTATCCGTGGATTTTCTAATAGGTATCATGCTTCCTTGAAATGGTGTATATTTAAATTTTTTGAAACATGTTTTTAATTAATCGTACTAGTTATAGTAGGAATAACACAATCAGGGCCCGTGCAACTAATGCGAGATTCTATAGAAGCATTTGTTCTAAAAACTTTTTTCGAGATGGTTGTTATTACAAGCCTAGCAAAATAGTCGTAACTGCGCCGAAATACCGTTTCCGTACTTTGTACCTTGCAAGCTCAATTATTTAATATTAAAAAAACATCCTCCAAGCTCCAAGTATAATTATGAAAAGCGTTTGACCTGATTGTTGATCATGTATCTACCCCTAACTAAACGTTTTATATCTGTTGAAATCTACCTTCTTATGTTATTTTCGTGAATAGTCTTCTAAATGCATCTATCATCAGTATCAGCTTATAGGTCCGGATCGTGCTTATGTATGTTATTCCTGATAATAAGTTCTATAATTTAATGGACAAAACATGAGTTTGTAAAATGGAAGCCATTGCTCGTTTGTTAACCAGTAGTTACTTAAAATTTCATGTGGACTCAAATGCGGACACGAAACTCAGATTGCATTGGTACTGAATCTATACAGCTTAACTCCTCGTTATGCAGAAAACTAATTTAATAACTTAATTTTTCAAAACTACCGAATAGATGGATTGCAGAAATTACAAAAATGCATGTAAAATTAAAACAATCTGATAAAAAACGATTCTTGTCTACTGAGCCTCTTCGCAGAAATTTGTCAATACAATAACACCAAAACATAAATGAAAACTCATTTCGGGCAAACCAATTCGTTATTTGTCTTCAAACGGAAAAATAATAACAACCATCCACTTACATCAAGAATCTATTAAAATTTCAATCCATGGGTCATTTGCTGCAAAGTTCCATCCATCATAATCCTAATCGTCCATTGGGACTATTTGCCACGTGGACCTAAGTTTCGTGCTTCGATTCACTCGACTGAAAACTTCCATTCCAGCTTTAACCAGAGTTCGCGCCTCATGTAACTTACTTTATTCCAGATAGTAATATGAACATTTTTACGAGAATTGAAGTATTTAAGTCTAATCTAAAACATCTATTCGTTACAAAGGGGTTATTGGTTTCATGAACTATTATTATTTAAATCGATTTTGTAATCAGGATGGGCCCAAGAACAGCCAATGTAATTGAAGTGAATATTTTCGGCAATAAATCTTAGTTCAAGTGTTATCGTTGAAAGGGCGGAATTGACGTAACATTTGCCCCGAGCTTGTTGCATTTTCCTAAATTATAGCTTCAAATTTGAATTTTCTTAAATGCATATTAAACTATGTTTCATCCATTTCAACAGTAAGTAACCTCAGAACGCCAAAGCAAGATAACTTTGATGCGGACATTAAACTATAACATTTACACAAGCCTCTTTAGGGCCCAAGTAAGAGATTAAAGGAACATTTGTACTGCTGTTCTCAAAGTTGAATGTCTTAAGGACATCTCTTTAATAGATTTTAACTTGTCTTAATTAGCGTGTTACCACTCTCCAATTTTTTGCCGTTTAATCATTTAAGAGTAAATTGTCTTTTAAGTAAAGTGCCTAAATATGATGAGTTACATCGCATCAATTTTTACTTTTGTGGCTTTGCATCTTGTGACTACGAATAAGAGCAGCACTTTAAAATTGGGTTGCATCCGATAATTTAATACAGTAAAATAAACGCCAGTCAGGTATTTGCTGGCAGCACGATCCCAAGTTTCTCTAAAATCGCGCAAAATGCAACTTGTTGCTTGCTCATAAATATACTTGCTGGACTCAAAACTAGTTGATGTTTGTATTAAACTTCCTACTTACTCATCTATTGTTCTCGTTTTTCTTAAATTGCCTTGTTTTATCCAGTTGTAAGACTAATAATTCAATCCTCTGTTGTTCTCTTCGCACGTGGTGTTTTCGTAATTTCTGTTTGTAATAGTTAATATCCTTGCTTAATCTCTCTGGTCCATTCGGCAGTTTAATTGCGACTTTTTCATAAGTTTCACATGTTAACGTACTCACTTTTTTTGCCTTCACATTCACCCATGTCTCGATTTTAACTCTCAATCTCTACTCTGACTCTCTGTAATCTTGCTCATATTTCTTTTGTATTGTCATTGCTGTTATGTGTTTTTCTGTTAATCAAATAGTATAGCTGAAACTAAGTTGCTTTATTGGTTTGTAGGCGGACACATATTTTAAAACCTGTTTCACATCTCGCTAGGCGTAGAGTTTTAGATAGATTTTGCTACATCTGAAAATTTTGCTTACTTCACGAATCTGTGAGTTGTTTTTCTTCGAATCAATCAATCAATTTAACATAATTGGTTTAGCATAGAAGTTTAGTAATTCTATAGGACAGTCTGTATTATTTTCGAATTTGAATTTGTTTCATATTTTTCTTGTAGATTCGCCAGTTTTTGGATTGTTGTGTTTTCTATTTTCTACTGTTTTGTTTTTCGCTTGTTGATTTTTCAAGGTTCAGAAAAAACATATTAACGCCTTTTTTACCCTTTCCTACTGTATTTATTCTTGTTGTCATGTCAAAAATCGTACAACTTCATTTTTAGACATTATTTTCATTTAAAGTGTTCCAGTTTTCCAGCACTATACTAGATGGTTTTAAACTATTCCTGTGGAGTCAAAACTAACACCAAAATCCGTCAATTGCAATATTTAAACTTTTATACGAAGGTACAAAGCAATATGGAAATGGATTTCGTGAGTTAACATTAATTGCCTTCTTGAAAGCTAAGTTAACAACAAAGACTAATCTTGAAAACTCTAAATTCAAGGCAACATGTTGCAATGCATTCATTTCTTCGTATGTCCAGCCCAGTGGTAATAAAAGGGGGTCGCTGTTTATGTTGTGGAAAACCCGTTTCATGTAATTTACTCTTAAATTTCATCCGCAAATTGAGTCCAAAACCTGAAACATGCCTAGGGCCGGCTAATGGCTTAAATTGGATATACCTAAGGCCGACGTGAAGACATAAAAGCTGTCGACCGTTTGCGCTCAGAAAGGTCCACTCTATAAATTAGATGGTCAAAAAAAGAGTTCTTTGAATTGCAATTCGATTTTTCCCAAAGCGTTTTTGTTAACGTTTTGTCAATTTGCACTGCACTCGAAGTTTAATAATAGTGTTTCAAAATCAGTTCCTGACATTGTGGCAAAGCATATACAAAATATTATTTTTAAAAGAAACGAAGGAGGTCTAGGAGCAGTCATCAAATATTTGTATAAGCGCACGCCCGTTTCGTATAAAAGTGTGTTGTATATTTTCATTTATCGTCAGATGAACATTTTAACTTGCTTGTTGAGATTGAAATTTTGAAAATGTATTTGTCGGAAACACGAGTTTCTGATAGTGGACGAGTTTTTTCAAGGTCTGCTAAAGATGCTCAATTAAACAGCTTTCCTTCCACAAATCGATGTTTTGGTCACCAGGCTGGGTTTGTTTTTCAGTACAAGTATAGCGTGTTTTGATACCAACATACTTTATCCTATTATGAGAGATTTTGCAAGGTACAGTCATTTAATAAATTTATTTTTCCAGTAATTGTAAAATATTAGACACACTGTTTTAATTTGATTTAAAAAATATACACGAAAAAGCGTCTCAAGCCCGAGAGCTTTTAGTTGATTTTAGACACCTTCTATTTTACACGGCTGAACACAAAAAATATAACGGCACAATCAAGTGCACACATGGTTTTCCGTAAAATATCAAATATAAAACGAAGCAAGCAGATTAAAACTTGAATAAAATATAATCAAATAAAACAGTTAAGGTTGTAAGAAATTTACTTCAAAAAAGCAATTGCTTGTTAAGGAGATTTTGAAAATGTATTTGTTGGAAACACGAGTTTCTGATAGTGGACGAGTTTTTTCAGGGTCTGCTAAAGATACTCAATTAAACAGCTTTCCTTCCACAAATCGATGATTTGGTCACCAGGCTGGGTTTGTTTTTCAGTACAAGTATAGCGTGTTTTGCTACCAACATACTTTATCCTGTTATGAGAGATTTTGCAAGGTACAAAGCCATTTAATAAATTTATTTTTCCAGTAATTGCAAAATATTATAAACACTGTGTTCATTTGATTTAAAAAATATACACGAAAAAGTATCTCAAGCCCGAGAGCTTTTAGTTGATTTTAGACACCTTCTATTTTACACGGCTGAACACAAAAAATATAATTGCACAATCAAGTGCACACATGCTTTTCCGTAATATATCAAATATAAAACGAAGCAAGCAGATTAAACTTGAATAAAAAATAATCCAATAGAACAGTTAAAGTTGTAAGAAATTTACTTCAAAAAAGCAATTGAAGGTATTAATTTTATTAATTTCTACCGGTAACTGCAGTTTTCATGTCTATAAGGAAGCTTAGCAAAATGCACTTTGCTAATGAAGCACGCCACCAAGTAATTGAACTCAATTGAAAGTTGGTCATTGAAAAGACGTCTTAATCAGTAATTCGCGTTTCAAGTTATAATAATCCGCGACAAGCCAAATTATAGAACTTCGATGACTTTGGTAATTTCGGAAGTCATTGGCAAGTGAGGATGGAAATGGAATATTAATGTCAGTGGGGCATTGATTTGAACGTTGCCAACAAAGGAAATGGGTAATAATGCATTCGAGTGAAATTCATGATTATGAAAATTTGAATTTTTAAGTGAAAGTTCGTGAAAAAGCTGTGAAACGCAAATCTATAAGGTTCTTTTTTATTAAAAACATCAATATAGAATCGTACGTATTACCATGCTGGTTGTCTAATATAAAAAGCGAAACTTAATTAAAATTTATAATCAGCAGAATCAAGATGTTATAAAGCAGAACCAAGATGTTAATAAATGGACAGACGAATCAATGGGTTGGGTTATCGAATGAAAGTACAGACATAAATAATCCAATAAAACTAAAATGAACTTGTAGGGAAAGAGGCAATGTCGCCAAATGGTAGAAAAGCGCATTATCAAGGAAAAACCTTGAGAAAGTCGGCGAAAACAACTTTATATTCAATTGATGTAAGAACGATTGAACTGAAGAAGATCAACAGATTTTTTGCTACCGAAAAAATTGATGACTCCTTACAAAGCAGCAGAAAGGCGCAGAAATGGACACATAGAAATGTAGTGTCATTCACAGAATTTCTCTCTAATTATGTCGCTCGATAAATATACGGATATTTCCTGACGGCTCACTTCGTACCTGATAAACATCCCAACTTCCTAGTTAACAGCACTTCTCAACTTAAAAGCCAAGCAAAATTTCTAAGCTGTAATATTTTCTCTTTATAGGCAATTAGAAAACCCGTAAAAATTACGTCGTAAAAATTATCGAGTTATGCTGCTTAAGCACCATTTAAAAATGCTGTTTAGAGTTATTGGGCGATCATTTCTAGATGATAAAGTAGCAATTATTGTTGTAAAAGAAATAAGCCAAAATTGACAAAAATTGTCAGTTACTCAATAATAACGAACTTTTTTATGTGTAAGTAAGTGCCTTTTTGGGTCTAATGGTAATCGTAATATTTTTAAAAAGTAAAGTCTTGACAGTTAAATTAGGATTAGTAGAAATTAGCACAAGAAGCCGCGTAGAATTTAAACTTGAAACATTAAATAAAAGCAAATAACATCTAGTTTTAGTTGTTTGATTAAATTATTAAGCACGTGAAATAATATTTCTACGTAATTAATTCCACATCTAGCTTGGCTCTAATACATTATTTATATCCCGTTTTTTTCATTGCACGGAAAAGATTCATCATCGAATTCCCATTACCTTTTATTGAAAATCAAACATTTTCTTTTTCAGATAGTCGCTGGGGCATCGGTATTCTTTATTTGCGCTTCCGTTTTCTCTTTTTGTTTGAAAACCCATTCGGAAATGCGAGTGAAATGCGAAAACAATAAGGAACCAAACTGCACCGAACCGCATCCATATTTCCTTACCGTAGACCATTTTTGCAATGCCTGGTTTACGTTTGAATTATCAGTACGACTAATTGTAAGTATTTAAGTGCGTTAGGATTTTAACTTGTATTAACAGACCTTTATTTTCAACTTTGATGCATTTTAAATGTGAAGCTCTTCCAATGTAGATCCAACCTTTGTGGCTTTTTACCACTTTTGGGTTTATATTATCCAAATTATTGTACCGCGCTAATTTCAAATTTTTAACAACAGCTTGCATATTAATTAATGTGCGTACATTCTATGAAGAAAATGAAAGAGTATGAAATTAAATTCGGTAAAAAAATTAAATTTGAAGAAGAGTTCAGAAATGTATTTATACGAACCCATTATAGTAAAAGTGTAATTTTATCAAGTTATTATGCGGAAAAATTAATTTAAGTCCAATTTTCTAACAAGTTTTTAAGTACGATAATTACCAAAAACAGGAACAGGTAAGTACTTAAGGGCATTCCAACACAGACAGATTATAAGAGATTTTCTTCCCCATCAGACTATTGTTTTTACTTTTTGTCAAATACTATACTGGTTCCATCATATCCCACCATATTCCATTGCAGCATAATATTTTGTACAACTGCCCTATAAATAAAACTTTAAAAAATATGTCACTTAATAGCCGTTGGCTGGAAGGGCTTAGAACTTCTTTAACTGTAACACGATCTTTATAGGGGCCTGTTTGTGAAATATAATATACCGAATTGAAGCCTTGGGCTTCTAAATGAACTTGGAAAAGTTTGAATTTGAAACAGTTATGCTGTTCTGTTTAACTAATGCAATAACGTCCAATTTCTATTTCACCATGCCTTGCTTCAATCTACTTTTCGCGTTAAACTAAATTATGAATGTAGACGTTGTTCTTGCAGATTTTTTATAAACTTGTTTTAGGTTTCTCCGAACGTAATCGAATTCATCAAATCCCCAGTAAACGTAATTGATTTTGCCGCCACACTCAGCTTTTATATCGACATGATCCTGATATTCGAGAAAAAAAGTCAATTGTTGGATTTTTTCAGCATAATTAGGATTTTGAGACTTTTTAAACTAACAAGGTAAGTTTACGTGCTGTGCTCGCTTACAGAAAGGCAGTTTCAGAATTTTCTTAATAACTAATAAGGTACCTAATCAATAATTATTCTAAAATGTTGAAAACGTAACCGCTCTTACAACATATGTCGTTTGAACATAGACGGCATTCTGAACAATGACGATAAGAGTTATTGGAGATAAAGAAATTAAAACGAGATGTATTAAAACTCAAACAAACACATTTTTTCTAATAACAGTTCTGAAGATAAAACTAGTCGGTTTTTGGGGTTTTTAGGTCCTCCTAATAGTTATTTACTAAACCAGTAGGATATGAATATTATTAACGCACGCATGTGAAGATTTACACGACGAGGCTATAGGTCGAGTCGGGTAATCAGATAATTGGAAATGTTATAATTAGTTTTATAATTAGTTCAAGCGATGATCTGCTATGTGATATTGAAAACGAAGTTTTTAATGTTGTTTCAGAGCTTGTGATTCAGCAATATCAGATGGCAGATCATCGCTGAAACTTATTTTAAAATGTGCAATTTTAAGACACAAATTTGACAATAAACGACAGGTTTATTACCGCACTAGTTCGCCAATAAACATCATTAAGACATTTGAAAGAGTACCAAATCATAGTCATTATGTAACAGTTGTAGATAAAACATTTTACAACGGCCTAAAAACCCACCAATTTCAAGGAACGCCCTCGAAAGTAAATTTATTTCGAAGTTTTAAAGATGCTTAGGGCCTTATGGAAACGGTTCCGGACATGAGTTCTTATAACAAAATAAATAAGTAAATTAATAAGTTTTACATCGAAGACTCTGTTTTGAGTATTAACAATTTTTAGACACGAATAAATTACCTTAAATAACTTTATATTTCCATGATACATTTGTTGTTTCAGCGTGCAACATAAGATTGTTGAAACTCTTATAAGCACGTACATTTTCATGCGAATTAAGTGAAAAAAAAAGTAAAAAGCGGCTATTTTTTTCGAAAATGGATTAGCTGAAAAATCAAACAAAATATTAATAGCGAATATCTGGAGTGCAACCCACAATAAAATGTTTAAAAATGTTGCTGAATTTCATGAGCAGGGCAATCGATCATGATTAGTGAAAATATTTACTAATCAGATTTTTTAATACAGAAGGAAAGAGCTGATCGCAAATTTGGATTAGGTTTTGCCACATTTTTAAAACGTATATAACAGAAATATATTGGTATGTTTTGCTAATACAGTTGCAAGTACAACTTGTGTTTTAGTCTATTCATAACTCATTCGGGCAGTTTATGCACTATTAATGTATTTGTCCGTGGGTGTTGTTTGTGAACCACGAATAGTCCAAGTTATCCCTTAGTCCCGAAAAGGGGCTACAAAATTACGTAAAGCTTTGTGCTACTATTCCTGCCGCACTAATTGGCACACTGGCACACATTGGATATTTAAGCTAAATTGGCAAAATTTCACGAATAATAGAGAAGCTCATAAACTATTAAAATTTCAATTAGATTTCAAACATTATGCATTTTAATTACTGTTATATCAATATTGCAATATATGGTTCGAAATTCGAATTGACGAATTTAATTCTAATATATATTTTTAATTGTGCGAATAATAAATACTTGAATATCAGAGACAACGAAATGATTGTGGGGTATTTCCGTAAAATGGGATGATTATAAACCTATTTCTACGCCCATGCGGAGTTCCCTGAACTCTGAGCTCCTATATCATGGGGTTAAATGAGATTTACTGATTATCTGGCGAGACATATGTTTACATATTAGATATATTTATATCAGCAAGGTGAACACGAAATGTACAAGATGTTTCCAAATAATAAACTAAAGTAACAGCTTTCTAGTCAGCTGCAGAAGTTGAAAAAAGACGTTTTAAGTGAAACATTTCAATCAAATTTGATTTTGGCTTCAATATTCATGTTTTCTCCTTGATTAAACCGACTGTGATCTACTCACTCTTGGCGAAGCTTTAGTAGAGAGCCACTACTAATAAACTGTATATACGTAAACTTTTTCTGTATTAAATAATATTTATATAAACAGCCACTTTGGTCCTAACCGTTATTTAAATTGAAAATCGGATATCAATTTGATTGGAAAACAACGCCCAATGCGAGAATAAACAAAAAATATACCACAATGGAAAATACCGCAGGAAATATAAGTAATTATTTGATAGTTAATTGAGATAATTTCGTTTTCAGACATTCACCGGGATTAAAAATCCTTATCCATACATTTAAGGCATCAGCAAAGGAACTAGCTCTTTTGGTGTTTTTTCTGATTTTAGGAATAGTTTTCTTTGCCAGTCTTGTATATTATGCAGAAAAGACGCAGGTGAGTCTCTCTTACTAACTTAAAGGCAACAACTTCTAGTTTCATTTTATATTCAAATTTTTTCGAATTATCTTCTATATCAGTTTACGTTAGAAAGTCAAATGTATTCACTTGCTCTGTTTGAGTTTTGCTCAGTACGTGTGTAAGTGCGCAAAAATCAATCAATCTAAAACATAATTTTTACTATTACCAGCAATATTTTTCAAAAGTAAAAAGTAAGTATTTTCCTTATAAAAGACCCGTAATTTTAATAACTTTCTTGTAATACTTAGTTTTATAGAGTTATTCTTAAGTCTCACTTTTCTGCAGACCCTTATATGCATTTAATATTTAATCAATTGAAACTTTCCAGTATTATGGTAGTTTGTCTTATCATCAGCCTATACGCTAACATTAAAATACCCTGTTATCTAACGATTAAGTTTTTTGCAGGATAATGAAAAAAATAATTTCAAGAGTATACCAGAAGGCTTATGGTGGGCAATTGTGACAATGACTACAGTGGGATATGGCGACATGGCCCCGAAAACATATGCAGGAATGTTTGTAGGGGCTTTATGCGCTTTAGCAGGCGTCCTTACCATTGCGCTGCCGGTGCCTGTGATAGTTTCAAATTTCTCCATGTTTTATTCTCACACGCAGGTAAAGTTCAGATCAGAAAAAAACAATTAAAATAAATACAATTTAGACATCGTACTGTTTTGACTGTAAGCAGACACAATTATTTAGTAGACAAAGTGATTATGGTTGTTCTGGTATTTAACAATTACTATTGTCCCTCTACAAACGTTGTAAGTCTCTGTATATAAGTCAAAGAAATTTTAAACCGCCTTTTTGCGGTTTAAAACGGTTTTTAACAACGTTTCCCACTTAATGGAAGCTTCTTTATTTACCAAAAAGTTATAAATCTTCTTCATATATATTTTTCTTACTTAATAGCTTGCTATTGGTTTTGTTACCACCTAAACTTAAGTTATTCTGAGTTTTAGTTTTGCTTTTAGGCGCGAGCAAAACTTCCCAAGCGGAGGCGAAGAGTTTTGCCTGTTGAACAGCCCAGACGAAAGAACAAGCCAGATGGTATAGGAAATCGTCGAGTAAATGCTATCAAACATCACCATCCTGCCATTATGAAAGATGCGTTTGGAACAAAAATTGGTAATTATCTCAAACTGTGTGTAATTTGCGCCAAATTTATTAGAACTAGATCAGTAGAACCACGTGAATACTAATAGCTAATTTTAATAAACTGGCAAACCAGATGTTACTTTCTCAACTATTTAATTATATGCAAAGAACAAAAACACAAACTATGGTTAGCCGCCCACTAATTATCATTAGTATGCAAGGAAAAAAATTTCTAAATTTACTTTCGTATTAACTGCGCCCCCTTTTGGTGTACTACGAAATAATTGGGAAATCCGCGCAAGGTTTTTGTTAATTTCCCGCTTGTATTTCCACATCGATTTTATTTGTCGAGCCGCTGTAGATTCAAGTTTTAAATCAGAGATAACGCCACCTTTTAAAATTGGAATCGGTTACTTGAGGTAATATGAGAATAAAAATTAAAAACAAAGAGGGAAAAGTAATAATCCAATTACAAGCCGTATAAAAGTAAAAACAAAACATATGAATTGCTTCTTGAAAACTTGAAAACTGAAATGCCTGATTGGCCCAAAAGCAGGTTTAATGACCTGTTTGACCAACGCAAGAACTTTTGAAAGGCATGATGACGTTCCGCCCGTCTTTATTGAACAGTTTCTGTAAAAGAAGATGATTAATTAAATACACGGTTATAACTACCCGAAATCTTCTCTTCTATAAGACCAACAATTCTGGAAATGTAGGCTGAATTCTAGATTCCTTTATTCTAGGCAATGCAAATGGAATTCCTGTGATTAACTTGGCACTAGAAGGACCCTCTATTCCCAGCATTGCGGTGTTACCACATAACAATCCATTTAATTTTCAAAATCCACAAGGTAAGGGATAATCGTAACTTAAAATTTTTGTAGAAAAGCGATTTTGTTGTACCATTAATTGCAAATTAGAGGAATTGAAAAAACCGGTATCTCATCAATAACAAGTTACATTTTCTTTTCTGTATACACATATGTTCCACCGATATAATTAATTTTTTTTCATAAAACTCAAATTCAAAAAGTTGATTTTTTCGAATTTTAAACAAAATAAACAGTTACGGTAGGCTTTAAAAGGCAGGCTCTCATACCGTAAACAAAAAGGGAGTATAAGCAGCTTTGAATGGTTCATAAAGCTGAAGGCATGAAACCTTAACTGAAATGCACTAGGGAGATGGAATATTCATACGTTGTGTAAACTTAATTAACATTTCACTGATTTTTAGGCCTTTATTCTCATGAGGAATGAGCACAGTAAACGTCCATAGTAAAACGTTCATAAATGTCACTTTACTTGCAAAAAGGATCAAAGATCGATTTTAGAGATATTTGCGAAGCACAGGAGTGATTAGAGTATCTTGACTTGCAAATCCTGCGGCGTTTTAGGGCTAATGGGGTTTTAAATCTCTTTTTATGCGTTCCCGTGGACGATCGATTTTGATTTTGGCGTATTGGCCTGACGGAGGTCAAACTATTTGAAGCAGAAAAATATAGTAATAGGAGGAAATTGAAAACTGTTGGTTAATGGGGTTTCGCATTTGACAACCTTTTTAACAATGCCCTATAGAAGCTTTGTCTACGACAGCTTCCTAAATGTGTTTTCATACATACTATACTAGGGCGATTTTTATTCGTTTTGTAAATTTTTGCAAAATGGAACGGAAATTATTTTCACCTGAGAATAGACTAGCAGCTATTATAACACCTTTTTCTTTTACAGCTTTATGCTTTAGTGCAATTTTTCATGGGGACTAGTAATATTGAAGAATTAAGCTCAAAAAATCTAAAACAGAAATGTTGCTCTGGCAAATACAGATCAATTTAACAGCTGCATAATCCTAAACCGACAACAACCCGAAATAACTCTGCAAAAGCCTAAGGAGAGAACCACATCTGAAAGTAAACATGGTCTCAGCCAAAAGAAATGTAGAAATAGTATATAGAAATAATATAGAAATAATTGATAAAAGTTTAGAAAGACCCGAAAAAACGTCATCAAATTACTCCATAATTGTACTTCGTACTGCAGATTAAACACTAATAAAATTGTATGGATAGCAGATACCTGGCAACAACACTTCACTTGCTTGAGTACGTTCAGTACATTTGAGCTTCTCCTGATAACGGAGATAACGTCCAAAACAAGCTGCAGCAGAACAATGACTCAAACGACAATGTAAAATTAAGTGATACTCGTACATCGAGTAAACGGAGCGTTTCGATATGTATTTGATGAAGCTTACATTTTCCGGGATCAGTTTTACTTGAGCTACATAAACTACGTAAAGTTAGTTATATAGACAAACAAAAAAAGCTGTATGAACTTTAATAATCTCCCATTAATTTCCAATTGTTTTGTGTAACTAGGAGGTTGCATCTTTGTATAAATCAACCATTCAGAATTTTTATTCGGTTCGTCACAAGTCACTTTTCCATAATCAACATCTCAAAGCCGTCCAAACACCACTGTTTGATGATTTGGAAGTGTTTGGGGCCCCACGTAGGCTTTCATTGATTTAACATAAACATTTCGTTTATCTTGACTAGAACAAGGCGAAAGGGAAAACCTACGGCATGAGAAATCGGAACGCGTCTGTCTTTTTTGAGAAATAATGGATACTGATGGTTTCCGTTCCATAATTTTTTAAGGCGTTTTAGTTGAATAAAAGACACTGGCGAAAGCAAAAGTCTAAAACAGGGATTATTAATCACAGCTGAATATGTATAAAAATATTTTAAACAATTGAAAACCCAAACCATCCAAATTTCATAAAAAACGCTACTTAGCCGTTGATTTCTAGGATTACTACTTCCAAATTATGCGGGTGAATTTACATTTGTACATTCACTTACTTCAGTCGTTCTGTTGTAAGCTCTTAAGTTCTGTTGCCTCTCTAGGTAGAATTCATTCATCTTTGACTCACCTGAAATTAATCGAAAACTGAATTATAACAAGTCAAGAAAAATGAAATATGCATTACAAATTAAAATTAGTAAATTTACAACGCAAGAGCTTAAAGAGTAAAAGAGGGAAAAAGTTGATATAAAGTATCAACTTTTTCTGAATTGTTTAGACACTTAGCTTCTAAATAATATTAATGATCTTATTTTTATATATTTCATATCTTATAATAATATAAAACAACCTTCAAACACCTTGGCATTATTGTAGTGTAATAATTTTATAAAACTTGTTTCAGTCATTCTACCAGCAATACCTTCCAGTGGATCTCCTAGCATGGCAATAACTCCACTACGCTCACAATCATCAACAGGTGGCAGTGTAGAAACATTACCATTGCAGCCAAAATATCTTCCAGGTAATTTACTTTGGAAAGCAGCTGTTCTAAGGTCCAACTTAACGTTAACTTTCAACTTAACTACAATATTGTTTTCAGGATTCTACAGAGAAACTACTTCAGAGCCAAGAGAAGTAGCTGCTTTGATGGCGCCGCAAGAAAGCAGCCCACCCAGAAAGCGATCTTTTTCAAATCGAATATATCCCCTTGAAAACGTTAAAGAAAATGAAATTAATTTAGCGACTGTATCAGCCATAGCAATTGGAAGTTCCACGGAAGTTCTGGTTAGCATCATTGAGAATCAAGCTAGACTGAGAAGAAACTCGTTTCTTTCAGGTACATCATCTCTATCTTCTAACTGTATATCATACAAAAATGATTTCTTCAGTTTCCATCAAATAACGCACAATTTTCGAAGAAATAAATTAAATTGTATTAATTCTGGTCCTACAATATTTTAATTAAATCATTAATTAAAATCAATTTTAATCAATTAATCATGTTCACTTTCTTTCAAAGTTGTCCAAATTAGGAGGGCATTTGTTCTTGAAAATATTTATTTCTGATTGAAAATTTTGAACTAGAAGCTAGTATTTTTCGTCGCTGCCAAGTATTTGTTGTTTCAGTCAATTCAGTTGGAAGTGAGGCCAAATTGAATTCTCCATTGGAAGAGGAGCAGGAAAACAACTTTTTCACAAATCCTAGCACGGAACTAACCACTATCCTGAATTCACCTAAAGAAGAAAATGATAATAGGTTGATGGAAGATACGTTTATTATCACTAATGAACAAAACCCTGTTAATAATAATTCTGATTGCGCCCTGACCAAATGTAAAACTTTAAGCCAAGCGAGCGTCGTTGTCTAGATGTATTTTACCATTGAATGTTTTATAAATAAAGTTTCTGATAAATTCGATAAGGATTTTATTTTTTACCTAGAATACGAATATTATCGATAGTTCTTTCTTCAAAGTAGATAGTTGACTAATGCGGAATGCAAATGAAACTGTCCTAACCTGCTAAAAGAGAAAAACGTTTGATTTTTATCATATTTTGAAGGACTTTTAAGACGATTGTTTTAAGAAAAATTATCAAGTACTAATTTATCACTCGAAATATTATCGAAGAGGGAGTCAACTTTTAACGTGATTAAGTACGTACAACATAAAAATTCAATACTAAATAATTCCAGTCTGCCGCTTAACATTTTAAACACATACTTACAAACAATTTGCCGAAAAAGATTGATTTTAAATGCCTACTGCTTTTTGTTATGTATAATGTTAAACAGGTTGCTCAGTTCAGCAATTCCACAACGCACAGGCATGAACTTGATAAGAATTTTGTTCCCTTTAACAGTTGCGATAAGATTTCAAAATTGCCCTGTCTGAACTATATAATTAGTCGTTCAGGCCCTCATAATGAAGCAACCGTTGGCTTCAATGAGTCTTTTATTAAATCAAATATTAAATGTAGCCTTTTGGACTTTCGATCCTCTACTGCCTTTATGTGCGCCTTTTCTGTTTGTTCCGAGTAGCAGGCAAAGAAAATAGCCCGAAAGCTCTTGAGCAGGAAATTAAGCCTCGATTGTTTCAAATATAGTCCAGCGGTGGTGTGTGAATACGAATCGAAAGAGTCGCAGTAGAGCGATAATGACTTTCGAGAAGGGTGGTTGAGCCATTGATGGATTACTTCAAGCTGCTTGTTGCCAGTTTAGTGGCCATTTAATTTTTATCTAAGAATCTTGTGACTTTAGTGCGTGTTTGATAAAATGTCGATAATATCATACGGGCAGGGAATGTTGATACATTTAATAGCTCCTTTAGTGAACAATGTACAATGTATCATTTTAGCCATTGTTTACCCAATGCCAATGTTTTGAGAACATATATTAAGATTTACATTTCTTCAAAACAGAAAAAAACATTTTTTTGTCGGAAGTAATATGCTGAAACAGTCAGCTAAGTAGAACGAGACAGCAATCAGCATTCAATTAATAATTGAATGAAAAAATTCTGATTCTGTTATAATATTAATATAACATCTTTCAAAACCTGCAAATAAGATGTTTGCGAATTAGAGAAAAAAATTAGACACCGCTTGATAGTGAAACTAAAGTTTCGTTTAACCTTTGGTGGTCAATATAGGAAAATCGACGTTCTTAAAAGGTTAGAAATCCTTAGGGCTAAAGTTTCTCTTAAGAGTCTTTAAAATGGCGGTATTAGAACTATCCTATCACATCCATGATCCATGATAAAGTAGACATAATTTTATCTTTATCAGTAATTAATTATCGTCGTCTACAGTTTTATTTCGGCCAATATTGGTAGGTAGCCTTCATCTGCCCCGGTTAACTGAAACTTTGTTCTTTGCGAAAATATTGTTTTGATAAATTTGTAGATTCATTTGCCAATTATGCATATACATTTTACAAAATTAAAATTTATAATTCTATTGATCTATGAGCAAAAATTTAAGTAACTTAATTGGTCCAAATATTTTTTCGTACGCTACGTCTGTTTTGTCACTGAAACACATTTAAGAAAAACTGAAAAACTGAAACAATATGTTGAGTTACCGTCCTGTCTCCGATATGAGTACACGTTTTGAAAATTTCTCGGTCTTGCTAGATCAACTCATTCCCATACTCAAGAGAAATTAAAATAGGTATATATTCTTTTACTGCACAAATAAAAAGGGTTTTGCTTCTAAAACATGACGCTATTTATATTCACCTCTTTATATTTCAATCATAATTTAACTTAATTTTTTGCTCTTCGGGCTGTTCATGGATGACTGAGTGTCACGGCGCAAACTCTCACAAGCCGTTTTCCGTTGAAAGCTACATAATTGAAAATTAATTTACCTAAATTTGTTCACAAAAACGATCCTATTTACATCATAAAAGTCGATTGAAAACATTTATGTATCGCCTGCGGTCGCAAGCTATCAAGACGCCTTTTGCTTCAAGCGCTTCCCAACCAAAATTACCCCTAAACTAACTCAAATCAGCATGATTCATGCGAAAAAAAAAACAAAACCAAGGATAATTCCAATCCATGCAGATCCAACCAAGTAATGCAATCACAGCTTTCCTCCAAATGCCTTTAGATGTACTTTTTCAGAATTTCGGTGCTTCTACAGATCGTTCACTGTATATTTGCAGATTTTGCCGAAAGCGACAACATTGATAGTAGAGGTACTCAAATAAAGGGGAAGCAAATGTTTACGAATACGTAATTGACTTCCGTGTAAAGAAAATTGTGTTGTTTGAGCATCTTATTATTATGAGTTTGTTTATTCTGCCTGTCGAGAGTTGAAACAATCGTATAGTTTGAACGATGGCTAGTTAAATACTGATAAAACGTGTTGTGGATATGAAATGTACTATTTAGAGACTGTTTGGAATTTGGTCGTGTCAAATAAAAACGTGTTGAAAGAAGGTGTAAAATATATGTTTTAAAGATTTTCATACAATTGTTTTAATATTATTAACACTACTTTACAGATGCAGAAATAATATCACTCATAATTAATTTACGAAGCAAATCCTATACCAAAGTGGGCGAAATCGTGAAAAATCAGACACTCTTTTGTCACACAATTAACATGACAGTGCGATACTGAACAATTTATCCTCTATTATCACTAAAACCGAAACTTTGTGCATTATCTTAACAGTCTTAGTGATTTTGTTCCCAAAGTCGACGAGAACAATCGTGACAGCAGCTGTTATAAATCGAGGAAACGAAGAATGGAAGTAAAAGTTGTTCTCAGCTCGTTTTTCTTCCGAAAGCGGATAATATCTGCTGGCTACAGAAACCATCTGTTGTGTATAAAAGTATTGTCATGAATACGTTTAGCATTTAATCTTTCAGCTCAGTCACAGAATTGATTTACATTAAATAAATCCGTTTAAAATGGTTTCATCTATTATTTTCGACACCTATAAAATTTAGTATAGTTTTGTTTCATTTTGATATATTTACTTCTTATACGCCTTAGATTCATAATAATTATGTTAATGCCCATGCGTCATCTGTGATATTTCCACAAACTTGTAAAATGTTGAATAATTTGCGATTTAATATTAAATTATACAGATTGCTAATCAAACTCAGGTAGTTGAAATGTGTGTGTTGGCAATAGCGTTTGAGATATTTATTCAAGTAAATTTATTTAGTTTACGGTTACTGTTGTGGCACACCTTTGAGTAGACCATGAATGGGAAATATATGGAAAAGTGATGAACTCTCTACCGGTGTGAGTAAAATATCTATTTATCTGAAGCCAATTCAAACCCAACGGGTTTAGTTTGTAAGTTGCACTGTTTTGGCAAGTTAATCACATTGCTGAAGGAAGTTTGAAAATGATTCTGTTAAATTATGTTTAAGTATACATTCATTTATGGTATGCAGACTAATTTTATATCCAATTATTTACCCCCCGAGTTACTAAAATTACACAAAAAAACATTACTTCAAAAACGCTTCGATGTATGTTATTATTGAATGAAATTTCCAGATCCCTAGACATTAACTTTTTATAGTAGAACAGTGTGTCTTAATATGCATATTTTATGTTGTATAAAAATATATTTCTTAGAACATTCAACTATTTCAGCGCTCGGAAAATGTTTGATTGACATAGTGTGTTACATGGCAAGAACATTTTCCTGGTCTTAATTCATTTCTCATGTTAAAAGGTTGACGAAAAATATAGAGCCGTGTTAAGTTAATATTAAAAATGAATTCTTAAACAGGAACATGACAATACAAGGTCAGCTATTATGAAAAGTGCATACCAATGACATACGCGGAGGAACATCCACTTATGATATTTTTATTAAATGTACAATTTGGTTGAAAATGAAACTGCCGAAAACCACAGTAGATTTGCCCCTCATTTTCGACTCACTATAAACATACTTGTTTTTGAATGGAATGTTGCAATAAATTCTGAACATTTATTTTTGTTTTGCAATTAAAAACCTCATACTTTGTAGTTAGACCTCAAAGTGAAAATTACTGTCCGTTTTAAGATGAAACACTTGAACAAGACACGAAAATTTACGTGGTGCTGAAACTTATTTTGAGCCGTTTGCGTGAATTTATGTTGTCAGCCTATTTTATCATTATTTAAAAAATTGAAGCTGTATGTCTAATTTTGATAAAAGTTTCAGTTTGTTGTCCAGAAATCCCCATTAAACAAACAATCATTACTAAACAGTACAAAAACCCATAAAAACTTTTAAGAGCAATTCATATTTCCTGCATATCTAGTTTATTACAATATAAGACACAAATCTCAGTCTGTGGAAAGTATTAACTATTAAAATAAATCAAAATTAATTCCTGGGTTTCAGTCATTTATTGTCTTTATTTATCAATTAAAATACGTTTCGGTGTATTTTTCCACCATCATCAGTTTTTCTAAAGTAACATAGATAAAAAAAAAATTTCATTAATTAAAAAAAAAATTCACAGTTCATCAACAGCCTCAGTGTATCACACATTAAAATGCATCACAATTGCAACACTTTAAAACATTCTAAAATTAATTAGGCCTAACAGGTGATTAGTCAGGACAATCAAATTTGGGAATAGACTAGAATTCTTTGTTCAAATACTTAAATATTTTTACTTACATGTGTAGCGTTGTTGCTGCTTTAAGCCTTGGCATAAGTTTGGCGTATTAATTTTGGACACAAAGCGAATAAAATATTGTTTATATTGATTTCTTTTACTTTCAGCTATTTTACTTTGAAATCTGAGAATATTATTTTTGGTTTGCAAAATTCTTCAATATACCGGGTGTTAGTTAATATTCTATGTTTATTTCAATTAATGTATGATATACTGAGCTAAGATTGTCGGTATCCGATCTGAAATTAATAGCATTGTTATGTTTTTTTAAAGCTTTAGGCTTGAAGCATCAACAACTGCTGTAACTGTAAACTGTAAGTAAACATATTTAAGTATCTGAACAAAGAATTATAGTCTCTTCCCAAATTTGATTGTCCTGACTAATCACCTGTTAGGCCTAATTAATTTTAGAATGTTTTAAAGTGTTGCAATTGTGATGTATTTTAATGTGTGATATGATAAGGTTGTTGATGAACTGTGATTGTTTTTTAAATTAATGAAATTTTTCTTTAACTATGTTATTTTAGAAAAGCTGATGATGGTGGAAAAATACACCGAAACGTATTTTAATTGATAAATAAAGACAATAAATGACTGAAACCCAGGAATTAATTTTGATTTGGAATTGAAACACAGTCAGGAAAGTCTATACTATTAAAATAAAACCACATTTCTTTTTTGGCCACAGTGCTATAATGTAAATTGAGATATCGGTTTGACAAAAGTGTATCAATTTTAAGTTTTTTTATGGACTAAAATCTTACCCATTTCTAAAAACTTTGCCCGGAAACATCAATCGCCGAATTTACTCAAGGTATTATTTAAATACGAATGGTGCCGTATGAAATATATAGTAAAATAAATTCTAACTAGAAGCTTTATTTCGTCTTGATTCGTATCTTAGTCATCAGTATTTAGAACTTACAATGCCATTTAAAATTTGTCAGTTGCTTCCGAAAGCTCTAACTTGGGGGAACAAGAACCTTCCAAGCACTACAAAAAGCTTTCAACAAAATTTTCCCATTATTCGGATTATAACGCTTAATGTTTAAAATTGTAAAAAGCATCTGACGACGCCTTTTACAGACAAATTCCTATTTTGCAAAAGGTTCGTTTTATTTGTTCTTCCACCACTGCGGCTATATTAATGAGAGTTTTACATACACTGTTTCTACGCCAAATAGTCACGGGTAACACGAATGTAAAGGCTATTAAATATAGTCTAAATAACCGCAAGCAGAATAACTGTGACATATTATTTTGTCGCTGCCGCTGCTACTGCTTAGTAATGCAAGTCGTAAATGGGTTTGCACTATCCTCTAACAAGTTGGAAAACCTGAAAATAAAATTAATTGCACCCGACGGTTTTCCTACCGTTTATCCAGCATAATTAGCTTAAAGGAAAGATGGGCAATTTTTAAATACGCCTCGTGACGTTTACTTTGTAAAGTCCACTGGGAAAAATTTAAATTTAGTTGGATGTAGTTGATATCTGTTTAGTTAGACGTTCTACAATTTCCTCTCAAATAGGAGATTTTTTCTTGCCTGGTAACCATGTAACGCGTAGTAAAGATTGACAGTGGGGTCAAATGATAAACCGAAAACGATTCTGAGATATAAATTGCAACACAGTACGAAAATCGTATTTGGGAAGAATAGATGTAGAATCGAATAAACCCAAATATCAAAGAATTGAAACTTTGCAGTAACGCTTTTTTGCGTACGTCGCTTTTCCAATTTTTTTTTAAGCTTCTTAAACCATTGAGTTTTGATTTTAATTTTGAAGCTTCTTTATTTTTAAGGCACCCACGACTTCTCACTTCGATGGTTTCCACAGCTTCATGTTTTTCGTGCACCTTTGCGAGAAATTTGTCATTAATTCAATGAATTGGTTAGATGATTTGTCATCGGTAGTATTCCGTGCCTTATTTGCATCTTTTAATTTATCTTCAGCCTTCTGCCATTGCTCGTTGTTGTGCGTTGCACACTTTTTGCAATATGCTGAGCTGCTTCTTTTCCTGCTGCTAAATTACTTTTATCATTATTGATTAGTCTTCGACTACGACTTTTCTTTATATGGCTTATGATTTTTTCACCTCTTGCAAACGTTGCTGTTTTTTCATCCAAATTTTCGTCTTTCGCCTTTACAAGTGCAGAAACTTTTTGGCGGTTTTTAGCAACGCATCTATTTCTTCTTTCTCTAACTTTACAGCTACCGCAGCCCCTCTGGATTTATTTCACTGCTACTTCGTCCGTTTCTTTGATTCGATAATAAGCCGCTACGGCGATTTCCTAAATGCGTTCATTATTTTTCAATGGTTTTTTTCAAAACTGCGTCTTATTGGATATTTATTTTTGTAAAAATATCTATAAATCCCCAAAGTTGGGCTATTACCAACATTAGTTCATAATAATTGCTAAAACAAAATGAGAAAACAAATATCATGCTGAAGGACAACAAATATTTTCTGCAGTGCCGTTGAAAAAGATAAATTGACTTCTTAAGATTCGAAAATATTATGCAAAAGTATCTAAAGACAGCACTTAAATGGGGCAAATGCAAAGAATAGACTAACCGGTTTCTACAAAGTTGTAAAAAACTTGACTAATAGGAACGCAAACAGTTGCATACAATTCTTTTATCAACTAAGCATTAGTTAGCAGTTATTTAGGAAGAATCGCTCCACGACCGACGCAATATTAACTAGCAGTGAAATCGTTGCAGTTCTTCAAACCCGTTTAACACAAAACGGCGTACGAAATGAATGAGCAGTAGAACCGGTTCTGAACAAAATCATAAAAATAGCTTCAGCTCTAAGCACTGACCATAAAACAAAGCAGAGATCAAAAGGAGGCGTACCTGCTCATATCGAATCCGACTTAATACAGGCCGATATTTTCAGCCTAACACTTTAAACTTAATAACGGACAATATACTCAAACAGCTACTTCGATGCATCATAGACGGTTCCCCAATCCCCTAAGCAGAAAATTAAACAGACGTAACTTTTCTGAATTAAATGTTCCCTTAAAAGCGAATGTTTGTTGTTGTACCTAATACTACAAGGCAAGATTTACTGCAGAAGAGGTACAGGAAGAAGAAGAATCCCCTAACTTCAGAACTTACAAAAATGGTTCTCCATGAGCACTAGAAGACTTTTGAGAACAGCAGCTATCAAACTCAAAAGAGCTATCTTGGTGGCCAACCCCTAAGAAATAAGCACTGAAGAAGAATAGCTATAATCTTAACAACTGACAATCCTCTACATTTCCTGTACGGTATAAGCGAGTCTCAATTACCCATCCTCAAAATATATCACACTTTGAATCGCTCTATTTTTCTCTGCAATTAAGTAGGATATGGTGATCATACTTTTGAGCTTCGCGTACAAAGTTACTGGCAACCCACACTCGCTTTTGTTCATTTCACGCAAAGCCAGAAAGGGGTGTTTCTCCCATCTCTTTTGCCTATGCGTCAACTCTCGAAGCTTCAGTCCATTTCAGGCTGTCGCTGAAAAAGCGCGCTACTCAGCGCAGAAAACACGGGGGCTGATTGCCGAAATATCATGATTTATTATCCGCCGTGAACAACCTGTTCCTCTTCACCATCCACGAATTACCGAACATTGAAACGCTCGTCTGATATATTTTAAAACTCTGTGATGAACTTGTGGTGCGATGTTATACCAAATCAGTTTTGCCGGTTGTGAACTGAAAATTATTTAAAAAAACTGCCTGTGAATGATTGTTGTCGGGGGCAGGAAAATAATCGATATTTTGCCTTGTATATGTGTACTGAAAAATCAGGTCAAGTGAACCAGTGCCTGAAAGGAACTCATTAATAAATTATTATTTTGACGTTGGAGAACGTTCAAGGTAATTTTTATCTAGGTGCTGATTATTGAAGTGTGAGTTATTTAAAATCGGAAGACGTCTTGAGCTAAAAAATATTAAATCAATGTTCAGGTTTTTTTTATATATTTGTTCATTAAGCGACAGTTTTATGTAGTATGTTTGTTTTAGTGTGAAGCAAAACTCCGTTAAAATTATAATTGCTGTTAAATTCCGCACACCAATAGATATTAAATGCTAGTAGGCAAGTCGTATTACTATGCACGTGTATGCTGGTAATAACGTGAGGATCATATCCTGCTATATTGTGACGAGCTATAAATAAATTGTAACTGAATGTTCCAATATTTATTCACTTAGGTCTTCGCTTTTTCGGCTACTCTTTCATTGATAGAAGTAACTGCCTTCGATATAAAATTGAATTGCGCTCAATTTACTAGCTAATTTTATATTGAAAAACTGGAGAATTTGCAGGGAGATGCGGTTTTTAATTTCAAATTTCTCAGGAGATTCTCGGCAATGTAATCAAGACGATACAGGGGCACCTCAATATTGATCGTGGTAATTACTGTTTATACTGGAAGTTAGTGGACATTTTTACTACAGGTTTAAAACGATAATGGCCCTCAAATGAACTGTTTCCTACATGTCCTGCTGGAGTTTCTAATAAAATTATTAGCTTTTTAATCTATTAATAATGTAGTTATTAATATCATTATTTTAAAGCTGCGGACGGATATCATGCTCACGAAAACAAAATAATAAATACCAACTGTCCTTTTTTTCTAGGACGAAATTGAACGTTTCTAGGGCTGTGCATTCATCACAAAATATTGACTTTCTCACCTAGGAGCCCGTTTAAATGATTAAAAGTGTATCTTAGCAGGCAAATGAAAAGGTCTGTTTCAACGAAAGCCAGTTATCTCCTGGTTTAAAAATTGCCGTTAACAAAGCCTTCAAATTTCTATAGAACTCCAGCTAATAGCAGGATTTTATATTACATGTCTTGAGAATGGTCTTTTCCCAAAAAATAATTTAAAATAATGCGACATATTTTTAATCAGCAATTACTACTACCCGCATACTCTGGGAGGAGCTATGAAACGTCCCCACACTTTTTTAACATAAAAATAGAGATTTTATGGAGTTACACGTTGTTATATGCGGGCGTGACATTGTTCTAGTATTTTGTATGCTTTGTTGTACAACCCTGTTTAATCAATTCGTTTGACGTTACTTAAAATTACTTGAAACAGAACATACATTTTCATTTACCTCCCACTATTGTCATCTCATGTTGATTACTGTTAATTTTTTACATATTTGTTATTAGTTATCAACGCTTTGTTAATGCATGGAGTTTAGTTTAATTCTGTTTGACTGTGATCGCTTTTGTTCTTTATTCATTCTATCCCGTACATACAGAGTGTCAGACAAACAGACTAGGAAAGTTGGACCGTATTTTGATGTTATTTGATGTATTTTAAAGTTATTTTTTAATATAAGACGCAAAGAACGGCTACACGTTTGGGATGATAAACTGCTTTGCTTAATTAATTAATATGGGAAACTTTTGACTTTTCAAGATCGGAAAACGGCTAGTTAGTTAAAGTAAATTAGCTAGTAAAAGTAACGCATCAATTAAATTTATCCGAAAAAAATTCAATCGAATCTTTTACCGGAAAAGCACTTTAATACCATACCAGACCTGAGGAAATAGTTCTGTGAAAAAATATAGAATTTAACAATAAATAATATTTGCATAAAAATTTAAAAAATGAGAAATTTATAGAAACAATACATTTTGTCGAGCATAAAAACAATACAAGCACATTTTATAAAAAAAAGTCGGTATAGGATGATTATTCGTTCGATGCCTAAACAAATTCGTTTGCCTAGTGCTAGTGATTCTCTTGAAAAATTTCGTATTATTTGGAGCTGTTTTCCATGCTTCTTGAATTTGCACCCAAATACTCCAATGACTATGTAAATTATTCAGTAAGAAGAGACAGTAAATGGATTTGACCACAAAATAGTTTCTAAATTTGAGATTCACACCACACTTACCAATTTCACTTTTATGTGTTTTGGATTTGTAACCACTAAATATTAGGAAAAATGTTTTATTACAAACGGAAAAACACGATAATTTTGTACACATTCTTTCTGGTATTCAAGAAATTGTGTTGTTCCACAACGAAATAGTCTAAATTCTGCAATTTTGTTTATTAATAGTACTAGAAAGGCGAATGTTTTTAAGATAAGAAGGTAAAAACATTTCTAAAGTCATCAATAGACCCACCTAACTGTCTCGCCTATATAGAACCAAAACTTGTACCTTTTAAATATACAGGAATTCAAGCAATGAAAAAAGGTAATGTCGTAACTCCATTTTCATAGCGACCTATCATCTTAATTATCATTGATGTATAAAACGATTTAGGATAAATTCACACAAAATTCTATATGAAATGTTCCCTTTTAGCTGTTCGTTTATTTAGGAATTACCTGCTACATAAAATAATAACTGTCTTAATATTGTAGTGTAGGACCTCTGTATTGTTATTAATTATACTGTCAATATTTTATTTCATTTTAGCTTATAGCTTCAATAAACGTCTAGTTCAAGGGTCAGCACTCAGCTATTTTTACAAAAATTAAGGTTTAAACCCGAAACCTGCTAACTTAATTGATGTTTGCTGCAGAAGTAGTCAGCAAAATTTATAGAGTCAATTTTTGAGACACGGCAACAAATAAAATTTATCCAAAACTGTCAGAATATCAAAACTACAACTTCAGCAAATTTTGGTATGCTCTGGTCACAAGTAATGAATATACAGTTCAGCAATGCTCATTCAAAAGCACAGTGCTACTGGACAGGGAATAATTATTAACACAAAGCGTTTCAAACTATGTAGGCAAGCTTTTGTTGCATAACTTGCCCTAAATGTGTATAAACTTAATTGTCCACGCAGTAAATAATACACCCATAGAAGCCTACCTAATTTTCTAGAACAGCTCCATGGAACTTTGTCTAGTATTAGTTAGATCATAATGTCGCAAAAACGATAATTTGAGCCGACGAATCCGAATTCCACTTTACCCCGTCATATTCGCGATTAGATTTTATCGTAGAGAATAATTACGTTGATGTCAAATTTGTTTATCTGAGCTTGCTTAATTCAAATTTGGTGACTGTAAACTAAGGTTTGAATGCGGGGTGTTTCTGATATATTCTGCTGTTAAGGGTGAACAGGCTTACATAAATATGAATATTATTGACTGGGCTCATCTTAAAGAACAGATCTATTTTTGATACACAGTAAAAATGCACATTGCGGAGGTAATAAATTTTTAACAGCAGCCGATTCTTCGTTTATTTCTCATATAAACTGAGTTAAGTTCTCGAGTCTGTCAACGAATTCAAAAACACAATTTTCCTTGCCTTTCCTATAACTCTTTCAGTCGGCTTCTGTCAAATATTACTACTTTGGCATTTTTTTAAATATCAAATTACTTATAAACGGCATCCAAAAGGATTAAAACCAAACTTTGGAAAAATTTGATAGTTAAAATTTGCCAATTACCCGTTGGACACGCTGCCAAAATAAGATTCTCCACCTTATTAGTTAGATTGATTGAAGGTTAACGAGCAGCTGCAAGTTGATTACTTCCGCTCGTACTGAATGCGATGATCTTTGAACGATAGAATTCCGGACATCCATAATTGGGCGATCGGGCGATGGAATTACACATAAAATGTCCCAGTTACGTGACAAACATTGATAAGCATCGCCCAAGCTTGAGGAAGTTGTATTACAATAGATATTGCTCCACTGAGACGGCATGTGAAGGAATACAAGATTACATTGTAAACCTAAAATGCACATGAATTTTACAATGTCGAAATGTTACCCAACAAAGTTAATAATATTTTTGCCGAACCAAAATGTAACTCCCAAAGTTAACAATTGAATAATATTAATCCGAAAGATAAAGGCGCAAATCTGGTTTAAAAATAATATCTAATTTACTAGGGAAATAAAAGTTTATAGATTTTAGAACATATTAGCAATACTTAAATACTTACTAAAATTATAACCAAGCGCAAAATATATGAATGGAATATTTTAGATATTACATGTTCTATTTTGATTACTTCGGTTCGAAAATGGCTTGAAATTTTGCGGCATTAACTTGAAACAAGTGCCTGTAAACAATCGATTTACAGTTCTCCAACAAAAGCTGAACTGCATAGCATCGGATTAAAAGTGCATTGTTGGGGTTTTGTTAAGTAGAATATCACATTTTAATTTCATCGTTAATACAATTTTCTTTTATCGTTGGTCGTCGTTCATCATCGTTATATAATTTCTCTAGAAATGTTGTCTTCATATTATTAATTTTCATAATTTAGTTTGTTTATTTTCAGGTTTATTTCTTGTAAAAGTCGATAGCAGTTCTATTAAGTGGAAGTACTTCCTATATTTACATTGTCCAAATCATGCAAGAATTCGCACATTTATCAAATTTATGACCTAAACTGGAAAATGTATTAATTGTACTTTATCGGAGACTTTTGCACGTTTTACAACTTAAATAAACCACAAGTAAAAGAGCGTTTTATATGTCGTTGAAAAGCGGGAAAATTATAATTGCGATTTGCGTTGCAAAATGCAATTTCAAAGTTAATGTATTTATTAATAGATTGTAGTTGTCGATACTTTTGTACCATATATTTACGAATACATTTGCCGATGAATAACTGTTCTATGTGATAAGATATTTTTCTATACGTCTGTACAGTTTGCATGATGTTCTGTAAAGTTTTGGACTGCGAAGGGGCAAAGTTCTATAATAGTCAGCCGGAAGGCACTAGAAAATTTTCGACTGGAAATAGTCACATTTTCACTGAGTTGGTGTTTGGTGGTGGGTACATGTAACTGATAGCAAAACCCGCAGTAAAATTCAAGTACCAAAATAGCATTTGTCAAATTGTGAAATTTACATAAAGAAACACAGAATCAATCAACAATACAAATCAGAATAAAAAAATACAATTTTAGTTCCTTTAGTCTAGTTTTGGTTTGTTTGTTTGCTTGAGTTCTTTTTTGCGGTGGAGGAAATAATGTAATCAATTCTGCATTTTATGCGTGGTGGCTGAAAAACTGAGCAAAATGCTATCTGCTAATTTAAATTTCTTTCAAAACTTGTTTAAAAATGGTAGACTTTCTTCATTAAGTACGACATTTTTAGAACAAATAACAAATTCGTTAATTTAACAGATTCAACTGTTGTAGCAAGAACTGTATTAGCCACAAGATGAAAATAAAAAGTATAAGACATATGATTACAATTTTGCATTTTCTACTTTGGTAATTCGCGCCTTAGCTCTGCTCGTAACTGAAAATAAGTGTTCAATTTGGAATAATAGAACTGACATAATTCGATTAAAACTGAAGTTGAAACATTGGACTGAAAATCCATTGCTCGCGGCTCACTATGTATAAAAGCTCAGTGTCATTTTATTACTAATATCTGCTTAAAAGTGAGAAGACCTTTTCCCATAGTCGTAAACCAAAAAACGTTGTAGATCGAAACGTTTCCACACTAGCAATAAGATTTGGAATGTTTGCGGCTTGAACTGTGTGAAAATAAGTTCATAGTATAGGTACAAACAACATCAATGCATTGTGTGAAATTGAGAAGCAAAGGGGAATTGGAATTGCGGATTGCATTTTTAGTCTGGAAATAAGTGTGTTTGTAAATGTAATGTTTATGGTAATTGTATTCTGCGCCCGCAAATTGCTGTGTGATGCAATTATTAATAGAAACTGTTTCCTTCAAGCATTTCCAAATTCTGTTACCTGTTACTTTATTGTAATATGATATTTGTGCCCATAATTATAAAAGTGGTCGGTCAAAATAAAAATAAAAAAATGGGTTGATCAGTTATTTCACACCACATTGTTGCAAACTAAGCTTATTCAGTGTAATTTTTACGAAATCGTCAAAAATGAACCATTAAGATGGTGATTGCAAATTCAACATTATATGAAATTCAGTTAGTGATAATTATGAAATTGGTCAAAGTCAAAAAATTTAAAAAATCATATAAACATTTGCAGCTATAAGTCCTTTCTGTCAAGAAATAATTAGTCAAAAGTGTCGGTTTGCAGGAACTTTTTTGGGACACCTATAAAATTTCTGCAGGGCGGTTAACTCGTGCACAGAATGCCGAATCACCTGGAACTGATCGTCGTGGGAAGATGCCTGGATCTGTATAAGAACATATTTTAAGATTTCCAGCATTTGAGGCCCACTACACCAGAGCTCGTCCCACTCGTGGTCGAAAATACTTGAGTTTTAATTTAGATATTCGTAAAATGTATAGGAACCCTTTGTTAAGGAATGGATTTACTGGAAAGTATTTAATACTGAATTGAACTTAAATTTCCATACTCCTCGAAAAGACACATGCCAAAAATGCGATTTATTGGAGGGAAAAGTCGGATAATGCAATAACGCTTAGATAATTATTAATCATATGCTTTACAAAATGCACTTCCGTATCCTAAACTTTATGTTTGGTTAGCCTCTGATAAGCGAAATATGGACGTATTCAACTTGGGCTGTGATGAAACAACAGCTTCAAGAGATACACAGGAAGTAGCACCATGCATTTTAGTGCATGATTATGCGTTATGGAGGCCATAACTACTCAAAAACATGTAATAGCCTACAGTGATGCTTGTTCAGGCCAAAATTGTAACATTAAAGTAGCATTGGCATGGATGGAAATTATAATGGATGGAAAATAAAAACAATAAACCTCAAATTTGTGGTATCAGGTCATTTCTTTTTACCGAATTACCGTGATTTTGGGTTGCTAGAATTGAAGATAAAAAAAGAAAATTACTTATACAACCCTGAGCATCTCTATCTAGGAGAGTCAACAACAAGAAGAGTAAAATATACCGCGGGCGAATCCGTCTCTTGGCTGCAATTACAATGAATGATATTCTTGAGAAATGAAGTTTATAAAATGTTCTTTAAAAATTCTTTAGAATTCAAAATTTCACCTTTTGGACATACGGAAATGTTTAGCTACTTCCATTATATACCACGAGTAAGTTATTAACGGAACAAAACAAAGACATTATGTGTTTACTATCATACATTCCTCCGGTTTTGCAGAAACATTTTCAGAATCTTAAAAACTCGAAATGATGAAAAAAATGGATTACTTTTTTGAAATAAGTACCTAATAAATGTTCATGAATTATTTCAATAAATTTATTGTTTCAAATAAAACTCTCACACAAAATTCCATATTGATAATAATTTTCGATAAACCAAGGCTAATAAAATTGTAAATAAAACAGGTCGTATTTATGGTAGCTTGATGTAAAAATATTTTCTAATTGATTTAAATGCAATTCATTAAATATCTCGAATCAAGAAATATATGACTTAGAACACTTTCATAATTATGGGCTCATTTAAGCTTGTTATTGCAAAGAAAATTTATCTGCCAATATAATCACTTATGTCTGAACATGGTTGCAAAGTTTGCTTGCTGTATTAATTGGAAACAAGCACTTCAAAAATTACCTAGCTGGGATCTTCCTACAAAATTTAAATGGTTACCCTAACATTCATTAAAGAAAATAGCTGAGAGAAAATAATCTTGCTAATTCCATTGCCGATGAAGCAACACACATACAGGAATATGTTCACTTAACGAAAATATCTATTCACTGGGTAGCAGGTACTATGGCAATTAGTGCTTAAAACTATCATATTAGTATTAAAAACATTTCGCAATTTTTCTTCGCAGTAAGTTCAGCGCGTATCTTAGAAGCACTTCAACATATTGTTCCGAAAGTGGCTAAAATGAAAACGAGCAATTTTAAATTAAAATTGATTCTGCGAAATCCGGAAGCAATTTTTCCTTTCCATTTATTTCGAAAGTCCGGTCTAAATACTTAATTTGAAAGCCATGCATTATCTTGATGCTATCACTCTGCCAACGAACAGGCTATTATCGCGGATCTTTTAGATATATAACCACCCCTAGCGTGCCAGTTGCAGATCTAAATTTAATGCACCGATTACGTGTAAAGCGACCTTTAAAACTGAATTAGCAATTTTCCAGTCACTTCATAAAATGCAAGAAAATTCTACTACTAATTTGAACTGCGAAAGCCAATAGATCATTGAATTGCTGCGTAATCATGTAATTAAATTGAAATTTGCAACAGCCGGTTTATTCTCCAGTACAATGTTTATCACAAAATACCCAAAGTAGGACCAGATTTGTTTGTAGTATGTTCAGCTGAAAAGGTATTTCAGCCAATAAATGCAGAATATTTAGTCTCTCAAAATTACCATTTTTGAAAATGTTGATGGATATTGAGAGTTCAATCAGTTCCCTTGTGATCATCTCCTTGCGGGACACCCTGTATATTATCTACATTAGTAGACGTAAAAATTGGAAGATCAACAAGAATTACAACTTTGAATATTTTGCAACGAGTATCTGGCAGTTTCGGTTCAAGATATTCCTGCATTTCGACGAGACGAAAGTAAATGCAAAGTTATTGAGAAAAAAATTAATTAATAAAGAAGTTTTTTTCATTATATTTATACTTTCTTCCCGTTCAGATAATGTTGTTAAAGAGAACATTCGCAGCAGCATGTGCGCTTAAGGTTAAAATTCCAAATAGTAAGAATTTTTTGAGATCCGGACAGATTTTTATTAGAAGCAATTGATTAATAGATGATTTTAACATTTAAAGCTGGCAGTCATCTATATTGCTGTTTGGACATTAGAAAAATTATCTAGAATTACGCTCTTTTAAACACCTAAGTTCAACACTAAAATTGAAAGTAATCTTGGTTAAAGTAAAGCATTCAAACCTTTCATTTTAAGGAAAAATTAGCCTCAAATAATACTTATTTTTATAAATGATATGACCAGTGCCTATACAAAACTTAATTTTGATTTTTTATTTTTGGTGTTGAATTCATTATTTCAAAAAAACAAAATGTGCTTTAAAACTGACTAGTTGTGTCAATTCCCCTAAAGTTCGCAGTTACAATTCTTTCTTAATTTGAAGAAAATTAATTTTGCTAATGTCTAATAAGTCGAAAAAGGCAGGTGCTGCGTAAGAAGATAATGTACTAGAATAATAACATTATTTTAACTTGACTATCAAGTAGTTTCGGACATCAATATGGCTGTACTCATGAAACGAATGAATTTGCCTCAACGTAAAAAACAATTATTTAATACGTAAAATATATTTATTATGACTGATCTGTAGGTACTTATTAAATAATTTATATAAGTGGTTTTTTCGTGTTATTATACTTATCGCTGGCCGACATATTATCATTAAATACATAAATGGGAAGTAGATATTTGGGGGCCTTGTCTACCAATGTTATTTTCGCCTCTTAATTGAACAGATAAGAAAGAGTGTCAATAACGCCGTACAATTTCATAGTACTAGTAATATAATTTATGTTTATTAGTTTTGGGGCGATTAGCTAAAGATTGACTTGGAAAATTTTAAAAGTTCAAATTGCTTGCTTAAATCCAGCAACCATTCGTTTCAGAACAGATATATTTAATGCTAACTCAAGTTTTAAGGGTCCATTCTGAAAACGTAAGATATATTAAAAGCAGAGAGTAAAGCTGCGACACTTCTATCCAACATTTCGAGTACGAAAAACCACGTGTGTAGCCACTAGCAAAGATTACACACAGTTATAACTTGGTATAATATGATTAAGGGAGAATAGTGTTGTATTTAAATTGAGTTCAAACATGAAAGTGTCTTTTTTTGTCTTTTTTGAGAGTCTATCACCAGCGTCAATGGTGCTTATTATAATTATATTAACGAAATTGAAAATATCTTATGTTTGTTTTGTGGAACGTTTTTATTGCGTTTTTACAAAGATTGCTAATTTGGTTAATTTGTGCATTAGTAATATTAAAAACAGTTCGTGGACAAAAATATATATTTTTTGATTCAATAAAGCTGATTAAATAACCTGATGTTGCCGGAGTAAATACAGCTATTCTATAAAAAAAAACATAATTTTTATAAACGATAGCATCAAATTCCTAAATATTTGGGCGTAATAATTTGAGTTTAAATACACAAATGGATTATGATATGCGTTCAATAAGCTGATCGTACTTACTTTTTCACTATCTGCGAGTAAATTTGATATTAATAAAAATATTCGCACTGAAAAGAGGCATTAGAATTCAAGTTTGGGTTAGTTATATCATCAGGTTTCCTAACAGTCGTGAAACAATCGAAAAAAAAATAAACACAGAATATTGAAATACAATAAACAAACAGCAGGCTAAACAAATATAGGACTTATGGCTCTTTCCAATCTACTCACATGAATACCTTCTAATAGCTATTTGATTACAAAAGCGATCATAATAATGTTTGGGATCGAAAAATGAACTTTAAAAATAGCGCCATATGTTTGTTTATTTATCGAAAACAATGCAGTAAAATTGACGGGTCTTTCCGAATCGAATAAAAACAATAAAAAACTTTTGAATTTAATAAATATTCATGTCACAATCGTGGCAATTTGGTTATCATTTTTTTATTGTCACCCCGTATATAAACATGCACCCGTATATTCTTAAAGCACTAACTTTTGTTTACGAGAAATATTTTCAAATTGTTTTTTTTATTGCCCTGTAGAGCCTAAACGAAGCTTTCCTTTTATTTGCAGGGACGTTTATGTTTAAAATGTAATTAACGTCAATATGCTGTTTATTTCTAGTAATCATCTTGAGATTCAGAAGTACAATAGCATGCACTGATATAAGCTATCTATGCCTGCTGCTATTTTTTACACTTGAATTCAATCAAACTCATGGTTCTCATGAGCTGGAACGTTGAAGGAATTTGCAAATTCAGCAATATTAATGTCAATAAACCTTGAGCATCGCTGCCTTGGCGTGCCTCGACTGCTTAAACAGACAAGTATTCCACGTGATGTAAATATTAATAAAATTAATGAAAAAATGCACATTAACTCTTGTCAGAACGGATACAAGAAAAGCGTAATCACAATTTAGTCAATTATGTGGATTGTATTAAGTTGTTCGTTTTCAATTAAGTGTGGGTGACTAATTTACTGTAATAAACTTTCTGCCATTCCATTTTCTCTATTTCAGATCTTTATTAGTTCTATTGTTATAATACAATAGAAATATGCTGCGACATTGATATTTTCTTGTCTTCTGTGTTATTGGCCAACGATGGATTAGTAAATAACTCAACTAGACAACGCATTGTTGGTTTTAGCCTGCATTTAGTTTTAAAAGTATGAGTAATAGTAGAAAAATGAACCTTCAAAAAATGTAAATACGGGGCTCAATGTCGTTGAAATCTAGTTGTCGAGAAAATCACAAACTCTATTGTGCACATAAAGTTACAAATAATAATCCTATACAAAAAATGCCAACAAGAAGTAGCGACTACTACAAAGAACCATCATATTTAGACGAATTGAGGTGGTACATGAGAAGAATGGCACTTGAGGAAAAAATCATTTTACAGAGCTAAAAAGTTACCTGGATAAAATGGTTTTGGATATATTAAATATTTTTTAATTGAGAAACGCCATACTACATATAGTAAACAATAGTATCAAGATCTGGTCCAACGCCTTTTTAATGTTCTGTGGTTAGATGTTGGTACATTTGCGGTTTACACATACAGCAAATAATATTTGCATATATTGACTGAAATTAGAAACGTTGAATAATGCAAACTAAATCTGCATCCTAATTTAAGATTAGGTCGTTAAATTTAATTTAAGTGACCCATGAGGTTTTTCAAATTTTTTCCTAAACTTACTAACCCGTTCTTTATTACCTCTACGGATAAAATTATCGAATTTTCCATCGCCCTATAAAATTATTTTAATGTTGTTGCGGCATTCTATCAACGAAGGTATTTTTAGTAAGTTCCTAGATGGTAAATCCTCTTAAACTTAATGCCACCTTCCAAGAAGCGCTTTCCGTTCCAATAATCGCTAAATCTTCCTAAATTGCATCCAATATGCTGCAGCCCATAATGGACTATTTAGATGCTTTTATTACGTCGAATTAATATAATTACTTCTACGTGGTTTTATCTCATTGTTGCATTTTGAACTGATCGGTAATTTTGTGACTACAAATGCGAACTTGATCTTCATTTTGCAAGAATTAAAATCTAATGTGCAATGTCGATTGTATTGAGACATTTTCTGAGCTTACCGTATTAAATTAACAATTTCAAAACTAGAATTCGAGTCGAGTGAAGGTTGACATTAGGAATAAAATTATATTTATGTTGAAGTAACAAAAGCTCATTCCCAGAGTTTTTATCAGCTATCGATTTTTTTTTGTGCGAATAAGCTAATCCGAATTTACAATTGATGAATATTTCAGATTAAATCAGTCGGCTAAAGTTATCAAATTACAAAGTTATATGTATAAAGGGTGATTCAAAATTGGCGTCAAAAACGAATTTACGCCAATAAAGGGAGAGGAGAGTGGTCCCAGGAAGATAGTGGACGACAATAGATGTTCGGGTTCCAGACACAGAAGAACAAGGATTGGACAAAATTGCAGCAGAGCCTTCCAGGGGCACTCACAGCATTGAAAAGCAACTGACACCTTCCCAGGCACCAAATAAATACCGAGGAAGGACTACTTTCCTACCACGTATGTCAGATAAACAGAGCATAAGGATATATTAAACCAATCGATTACTGAACACCGGTACAAATTGAGCAGTAGATAATTAACCTATTACGAAAAGCTACTCGACAAGCGTAAATGATAAGGAGATTACACAGGCACTAACTTGTTTGTAGTTCCAGACTCAAATGTATGTTTTTGTAATTTGTAAACAAATTACTAATTCGAGGTAATGATGACAAGAATTGACATTTAGTTCGTTCCGTAATTCAGCGATTCCTGTTGAATTACAGTTTATCGATATAGTTGTAACGTTCTGTATACCGAAGCAACAGATAGAATTTACGTAATGTTAATTTGGCAGATTACCTTGAAAAATATTGTTGTCGTCTTTATAATATAGTGTTTTTTGCAAATGAAAATACCGCCAAACAACGCCTCCAGAGGAATGCCGTCAATTTTTCATCACCCTGTATAAATCAGGCAATTTTCGGTCATAGCACTGTTTTTTTCCTGGACGGCTTAACATAAATATTTTATTAGAACCGTTTTATAACACATTTGTCTTTTCATTAGATGGTTTACGCCTTAATACATAACAGTTGAAAATAATATTACAACATGCATATTTTCGCAAAGTATGCAGGCATAAAATCTCGAGCGTATATGGATAAAAATTATATTTTTACGTAGCGTTTCCAGTTTAATAGATAACTTTTTAAATGCCATGAAATATGTCCGCAAATCTTTGGCGCAAATAAAATTCTTTATATTCTTGTAAATTTGTATTAATGTTTTGTTTAGCTATACTTGAATACGTAGCGAAAACTGTGCACCAGAGAAGCAAACGATAATAATAATTTTGTAACGTTTAGTGTGTTGTTTTCAGCTGCATTGCAATTTTCTAATTGTTTCTACTTTCCGTTTGTTCCGCGGGTTAAGACATAATGGATTACCAACAGCGGCATTATATTACCCCAACTACCTGCCAAAGAAGTAAATAGTTCCAATTACACTAATGGGTTTCCGCTGGCATAATTAAAGCTGAGCGAATTACTGGTTAAAGGAAGTTTATTAGACATTGTATCTTGACACAGACGAGAAAAGCATATAATGTATTATTTATTTCATTAAAACCCAACTTGAGTGTGGATGACTTAGAATTTCATTTCGAAATATCTATAGATTGTTAAAATATTTGCTAGGCAATGTATGTAGGAAGTGAAGTTAAGAACTTAGAAGCAAAATCTGTTTCAGGCAGTTAGATCTCTAAGTCGAAAATGCAAAATGATGCACGCAAACCAGACAGCAGACAAAATGCTATTTAATGCAGCCAGTGAAAGCCCAAATATGAATGGAGAAAAACTGAGAACGTATTTTTCAATTAGAACCACCAGCTGTATTAATGCAATCGCATTCGATACCGTTCAGAAAATAGAGAAAAGGTATGGATCAATTTCAACGATTTGGAATTTGTAATTCCAGTTACAGTCCGACTCAATGCAAAAGGCAAATTGAAAGGAACACGTACTTAACATATTGGGTGAATGAAGATTCGCTTGGAGTCCACTTTAAATTTATTTAATATACGATTCTGGGTGATTCAAAATTGGCGTAATTCTTTTTAAGGGGTAATAGGGGCTCACTTGGAAGGTACGAGAAAAATATTGATTTTTTTTTCGATAATTTCTAGAAGATATTAACAGATCCAAATCGAATTTCAACTTTGCTATTGATCTTTATTTTGAAAGTATTTCATGTTTAACTGGAATATTGGAATACTTCAGCGTTGAAAAAGAAAAATTACGATGTTTGCTTCAAATTAATGGTTGGTATTCAAAAAGTTCTCTTTTTTTGATGAAAAGTCAAAGCGACAATGATGTTGTTTGTCATTAACAGATAGTTATAGGTGGATATGCCTTGTAAATAATAACAATAATTTGTCAAACTGTGACTTACATAGCAGAAGGTGAAATAATTTTACTAAAGGGCGAACAGAGTGGTTCCAAGAAGATAGTGGACAACAATTGATGTTCGGCTTCCAGACACAGAGGAACAAGTATTGGACATAATTGCAGAAGATCTTTTCAGGGGCACTCAGAATATTGCACAACAACTGACACTTTCCCAGGTACCAAATAAATACCGGCTACACGCCTATCACGTATCTAAGATACCCATTAAACGAATAGATGACTGAACAACGGTATAAATTGAGCAGGAGTTAATTAACCCAATACGAGAAGCTGTTCGAGAAGAGTGTACAGCAAGGTGATTACACAGGCACTTGTTTGGAGTTACAGACTCAAATGTATGTTTTTGTAATTTGTAAGCAAATTAATAATTCGAGGTTAGGAGTTTCGAAATAGGTTCCGTCACTCAACGATTCTTTTGAATTTCCCGTTTATCCTTGTCTATCTTATTGTGACTTTCTGTATAATTCCATTACCGGAGTTTTAATTAATTACGAACAACAGGTATTTACGTAATGTTAATTAGGCAGATTACATTTAAAACATTGTTGCCGTTTTTCCGACAGACATAGACTTTCCGCAAATTTCTAGGTTTTTAATAACAATAATTTTTTTTTGTATTCTTAAAACACTGTCAGACTGCAGCTCCAGAGGAGTAACTCCAATTTTGAATCACCCTGTATAACGCTCATCAGGTAACAAGATCAAAAACTGCGTCAACGGAATTACAGGTTGACATTGACGTTGACGCAGTTATGGGTCTTGCTACCTGATGATGGTTATATATTAAAAATAACCGAAACTCGTCGTATATTAAACAAATTTCTAGTGGACTTCAAGCGACTCTTCTTTCACCCAATATGATATCAAGCCACTAAATTGGATTCAAATAAAATTATCAAATTTACTTAAAATAATGGAATCCGCAAACACATTTTTTAAATTGATTAATCCCATGCAGTGAATTCAATTAAATTAATTTTTTCCACATTAACTGTTTTACTGCAAAACTCGGTATTTTGTCATCCAAAATGCAACAGGCGCAATTAACAATAAAAATTATACAAACAGAAATTTGTTTTGCAACCAACGGTTATTGAAGCGAGTATAATAGAGGAAGCAAATAAATAATTTGTGATGTACTGTATATTAAATTCATCTACGCCTTGTCCATTTGATCGTCCTTCCGGGAATACAAAATATTTCCAATATAAACAACCGATTGACAGGGTTTTAGCGGGTATTACTAATTCTAACGTTCCTGCCAGTATTGAATTATAATGAAGCATTTATGCAAAATAATTCAATCCAATTCAACCATATTTATTTATATAATTCAGTATTCGGAGGTGGTCAGTCCTGGTTGAATTCAGCGGAATGCCTGTTTAAATTATAGAAAGCTTTATTCGTTGAATGAACCACCCATAAAGTTACACACAAAAGCTTTCACAAGGAACTCGTTAAGATTCAGATTTTAGTTCATTTCGAGGGAAGTAATTTCCAACTCCGGAATTTTTCAGATATTTATCTCTATCAGAATATTGGGATCTTAAAGTAATATTTTTAAATAAAATTGCATCTTGCAGGTGAGATAGCGCGACCACATTGGGTGCTCGCTACCGCTTTAAATAAAAAGCTGCATTTTGCGAAAAGTCAAATTAAAGAGTTCATATGCTTTATTGGGAGTTTTTTAAAATGAAGAATTATTGCCAAAAATTGCACTCGAAAAAATCGATTCTGTCTAAATCGACACTATTAGGAATGATCACTAAACATTAACAGAACGTGTTAATTAATTCCCCAAAAATGCCAAGCTTGCCTATCAATAAAATACCAAATTCGTAGCCTTTTATAAGTTTGCCTCCAATTCCTCGCTGCGTAAATGTCGCCACCAGGTACATAATTAATGAATGCTATGACCGAGCGCTGACTAGGCATAAAATTCATAATTTAAAATTCAAAACTATTCTGCTTTTAATTCAAAAATACAAAGCCGAAAGAACACGGGAAAGCGAAAAGTGCTGTTGACTCTCGAGATGGCAAACAACTCCTCTGGCTTTCCTTAAGCAAAAGTTTTTATTCCTTTGACGGAGCGCTTCCTCAAGGCAAATAAAATGAAAAACAGGTACTATGCAAATGTGTTTTCGATAGATAGATCTGAAGATGAAATGTAGTGTTTTTAAACTGTTTAAACTTTTGTATAGTATTCAGTTGTTTACTGATAAATATTTTTTCTTCAGACACTTACTTTACAGAAACCTTTACTGTTTATTTCCCTTTGTGCGTAGGATGTTTCAAAAGTTTCAATGCGATCATGTTTAGATTTAACACAAATAATCATGACTAATGCTGAATTATTATGATTAAGGTAGAGTAATCAGGTATTAGGTCGCTACGGTGCATAATCAACAGAACGAATAATTAGTGGTAAACTGATGCAAACAGAAAGCTCGGACGACAAAATTATACATCTAATAGTGTAAATCTCTAGATTATTGAAAACGTACAATGAAATGATTCTCTATATTTATAAACTATATCAGATATTCTGATATAGTTTCTAATTATGATAGACTGATTTAATTTAAAGTAATCTTAAGTCAACAGTGCAACGATTCTGTGTAAAGAGACCCAACCAAAAATTCAAAAAAGAAAATGCTTGCAATTTGTTTGAGATATGGACACAATGACGGATTTTTTAAATCAGAGCAAAAGAATATATTTGTTAAAAAAAAGCCAAAAGAGAAAAAAAATCGATTATGTAAAATTGAAGAAGTACAAGAATTAAATGCGGATGTCTTAGCTCCTAGACCTGAGTTCTGCGAAGCTGTACAAAATAATCGAACCAAGCACTAAGTCCTTCTTAACAAATTTTCTATATCTGTAAAGGTTTTGTATTCAAGATAATAGAACATTTTTTCCAGCTACTTTGCATGAGTGGCTTAAAGTACAGGTCACTCATAAATTTCATTCATAAGTCATTGATAAGCTTATCAAATAGATTGGAATTATTCATATCGCCAGTTAAATAGTAGCAGCTAGCATATTCCTCATTGACTTTTGATAGTACTTTTTGGAAAACAATGAAAATGTGTCGCATTTCCGCAAAGAGCATGAAATATAGATTTTCCCGCCTCCCATCATTTCTCAATATTGATAGTTTCATAAAAGAGTTTTTTAAATTAGAAATGAACTCACCTATAATTGAAGGTAATTGAACTGTTGATGATTATACGAATATTTATTATACCAATAACTCAACTGATTTATTATAGTACCCCAATATTTATTAGTGATTAAATTATGAGGCATAGTCTGATGTCCGAATGGATTGGACACATCCCTACAATATATATTTTTTCATATTATAAGAAAAGACTTCTAGCAGAAAAATATAATTAAATTTCTAAATTATCTATCAAAAGAAATTTGAAAAATATTTCGTATGGGTCGTCATGTGATTTTTATGATCAATTCGCGGTATGAAGCATCAGAAATTTATCAAAATTATAAATAGGTTGCGGAAATCTTAAGTTTTCTGTGGCAGAAAATGGTCTTATTAAGTATTTGATTGCTTTAGTTGCATTGTTTAACTCAGTAGTATTTTTAAGAAGAAAATAAACAGTCTGACTGCTCTCGATTTTCTGTGATTTTGTGGAATTCAAAATATTGAAATATTGGCGTAATCTAAATTATTCAAAAAATCACGGTATTTCAATATACTCGAAGAGCAACGGACTGTAAAGATTTTCGAAGAATGTTTTCTATAATTGAGAATTGGCCACACAAGATTAGACCTCTAATGTTGGTAAAAGTTAAACTTCAATTGAAGCTTGTATGAAAGTAGTTTGGTTTGCTCGGTTTGCCACAAACTGAACCGTAGAAGAATCAGTTAATTTTTTTCGTCAAAGTTAATAAGATTCTGAAAGTTTATTTAATAATAAAACTTGGTTAGAATGTCATTTGCCTTGCAATCCTATTAATTTATCAGCCTCAGCTTCACTATAATCTTAATTATATGCAACTTAGGTCTAACATGGTCTGATCACGTTACTTCACTCGTAAATTTCAGACAACCTTCTCAAAATGGTGCCTAGTGAGGGTATTTCTGCGACGGTTGGCACGAATTTATATCAACTGCTTAAACTTGTAGAAGCCAATCAAGAATTATACGCAACAGCCCCTTTTTACTTTAGTTTGTCTATAAATATGAATATACAAATAGTTTCGGATAGCAGAAAATGCCGACATTTTAATACAGCTTATGTGGACAAAAGTTTTCAGTAATTGTCTTTATGTTACTTAATTTATTAAATTGATGGGGCTTGTTGCTGCTTTTGCCCTGCTTTCATTGCTAGAAGAAGTAAGGAAGTTCCATTCTATTAGTTACATGATGAATTCGGGTCTTCTGTTTGGATCTCAAAAATTTTGGTGATCTATATTGGGGAATTAATTACTCCAATTAGTGTTGTAAAGTAACACTAGACTTTGAAAAATAGTTAAACTATTCACGTTTTCTTTCAAGCTCTAATCAAATTTTTTAAATATTTGAAGCAATTCCATCAAATGAAGTGAAATAGACGATGCATTCTTTCTTAGGGAGTAACACGCTTACTTTTGCTTCTGTTAATCCGGTTTTTGGAAAACTATCTTCCCATTAACTTGCGTTTTTGTTCACAAAAAGAAGAAAATGTTTTTCATTCATTATTTAAAAAATGAGAACCAGGTATACTGATATTTTTAATAAAAAGACGGCACACCTCTTCACCCCTTAGCAGTACGGTTTTTGCCGCTTGAATGGCCATTTTAACATACATTATTTCTACTGGCGCTTGCTCTTGCGTTGCAAAATCCAGACATTTTATCACATGAACACGTTATCCATTCATTAAATTTAACCCTGGTTATACGAAGAAAAGCAGCCACACTGGAACAAAAATCAATACACCTGCCAGTGTTACTTTGTAACATTTCGCGCTCTAAAGTGTGGAACTTGTTCCGACTACGGGAATATTAAGTTTTCGCGTTCCATGTTTTCCCATGGGAATGGCAACGGCCTGAAAATTTGCTCTCTATTACAAGGACTATTGACCTCTTTGTGTTCTAGTTGGAGGTGTCGGAAGCCAGAGTCATAACGTTAGGAAGTTTGCCTTCATAAAGGCTAAATATAACACCCCATCAAGTGTGTGTTTGGATTCCTGGAGATTGATGATAAATGCGACAAGGGGATGGAACGGTGGTTGAACTTGCGTATACGGGAAAATGTGATCTCCCTCAGGAAGAAGCGTTGCCACATAATGTGAACATTTAAGCCCGATATATTACAGATTAATTATATTTCAATTTCATCCAAACTCGCTTGAAGCTCTGCTCATGTCAAAGAAAAAATTTGCAATTGCGACTCTGTGAATATATTTCCAGTAAGCAACCAAAAGCGGTCACTGATTAATTTTATATTTGGCATTGTCGTATTTCAGCTAAGTCAACAATTGAACTGGGATTAATGGTTTTCATTCATTTAAAGGGCCAATTGTATGGACTCAACTCAATCCAACAGAAAACATTTCCGAATAATGTACCATGTAGAATAAAGATGTTTCAAAAACGCTTTGAAGGGCGAAGATGAAGCGAATTGATGCGGTAGTAAGACTACAAAACAACGTTTGACAAATTAAATATGGTAAAAAAATCAGTAACACTTACAATTTACTTGGACTAGGTTGACGGTTATAACTGATTAAAAATAAATTCGGATAGTTTAAAAAACAAATGTAATTCTCAAACTTTTAAGGACAATATTAGCAAAGCTGAGTTGAAAGTTGAATACAGCTTTCTTTGCATTATATTTCTATATATATATATAAATAATCTTTATTTCCTACAGAAAAAGGCTATCGACCCAATCGGTCTTTCTGCCCTTGTTTAGTATATATGTGCCTTAGCCTA
>NW_026018165.1:5160182-5223167 GCF_020466585.1 Dendroctonus ponderosae
GAATGTCCACGATTTCAGTGTTTTCCAAATCATCAGTCACTTCCTCGATGTTCTTTAGTTTGCCTTCAACGGTTGTTTTCAGGTCTTCAATTTTCTTAGCGTTGTCGTCTATTTTATTCAGCATCTCTTTGTATTTGTCATTCATTTTGTTCATTTTTTCGTCCATTTTCCTACTGTTGTCGCTCATTTCGTCCATCATTTTCCTACTGTTGTCTTCCATTTTGTCATTCATTCTGTTAATTTTTTCGTCCATTTTCCTACTCTTGTTTTCCATTTTGTCCATTTTGTCGCTCATTTCGTCTTTCATCTGCATGAGCAGTGCAATCAAACTGGGGTTCTCCATTGCAGGGTCTTCCTTCTTTGATTTACTTCTTGTTTCCATCAAAATTCAACTTGGATTCTGGTAAATCCCACTTCGGACACCAAATGTACCGTGGATGGCCGAGTATCTAACTCTTCCTTCAGCTTCCAACTTTTATTCACCTCGGTATAACTTTATTCAAAATTACGGTCAACTTCGCAAACAATAACAGTAACCGACGTAAAACTCGCTCTTCCGACTCGCGGGGTTTAACCTCTTCTGCACCCGGTCTCTGTTGTCACTTCACTCCCCCTGTCTGGTTCGCCTGGCCGCTTATATAGATTCCTTCAGGTAACTCAGATGCTTCTCGAAATCTCCAGAACAGGTGCGAAACTTCCAGCTTGTCAGTGTCATATTTTACAGTAAATGGGGCGCAAATGGGGCTCCCATTTACTTAAATACCATCAATTGCGATCCCCCCATTCGAAACGTGAGTATCCCAGGCCATCTCCGTTACAATATAAATAAAATAGTATCGGAATGAAAACCTACAGGTATGCTGTTAAGAATAATTTGGTGATGTAAAGATTTAAACACTAGTAAGCATGGTTCCAACCAACAAAAACATAACTTGTACATTTTAGAAACGATTTACGTTCATCCATACATCGTTGCAGCCATCTTCAAGATATTAATTGGTTTTTGTGGATTCTGGAACATTTTTGGTAACATACAGTTCATTTTCGGTTTAATACATTTAATACAGTGTGCCTGGCGTAGATTTTACATTTATCAAGCGACTACTATTTCTGTATCTATTCGTTATGCTTTCTATGTAGACGACAGTTTTGATAACACTAAATCAGACCACATCGTTTTAAACGGGGTGTATGAAGATGACCGAGAAAAGTCTAAAAGTTGACCGTTTGTCATAAGTGAACTAAACATTTTTGTTTAATAGTCGCTACTAGTTTCGTATTGTTCATATTTACGCCACTATTCTCAAAACGTTCATACCATATTTATGGCATCACTTTGCTTCAGCTCAGTCACAGAAGCCTCTACTGAAATGTTTAACTTTTATTGAAATATAAAAAAATTAAATTGTTTTGGTTTATATAGAAAATATTAACTTTGAAAACTTGGGTATTGGCAAAACTTTGGGGGCAAAATGCTGCAAGACTTCCTATTGCAACAGTTAGTTTAGGACATGCTTGTATTTTTGTAATAAAACCTCGGAAATATATAAAAAAATACTTAGCAATTAATCTAATGCACAAATTTATGATTTTAACATTCATGTATGCCTACAATTGCATGAGACCTTTGGAAGCTTGAAATTCTCATCAATCATTTTCGTTCGCAAAATTAACCTTGCATGCCATAACAATATATCTCGCTTGAAGCATGGTTTTTCCGATAAATTTAGTAAAATTAATTTTTGCTGTTGCTAAAGTTTACAGTAACGGTAATTTTTATAGCAAAACTTGTACAAAGTATAATGTGATTAATTTCGATGTGTGTCCAAATTTATGTAATATATTCTGACCTTATTTGTTGTCCAAAATGTAGAAACCATATTTCAGTAGGTAAGCGTTCAGTTTACTGAATTTTTCACCATTTTCTGTGAAAGTTCAGCTCTATGTGAAAATATTACGGAAACGTGTTTTGCGAACAATTGAGTGTGTGGAGTTCCGAAAACTAGTTTGTAAAATACATGTACCATGTAACCATCATGTATTCTTGTCATTGCTAAAACTTGAAACAAATGACCGAGTATACTTTTTTGTCTTTTATTATGTAGGAGCATAAAAAATGCTTACCCTAAAGAAAAGCATGCTAAGTCGTGAAAATTACTATGTTTTAATTTCTAAAGCTAAAGTATGGGTCTGATATTAATCGATCCATACGATGATTTGTTACAGTGCTCAAATCCCTATGACAGCGATCATTTCTAGCAAAATTATGCTCCTGCAGATGAGCCGGAGATCCACATTGTTCGAAAATTTAAACAACAGGATTTGTTGATAACAATCAACAGTTACTGAGATAATAATAATTAGGGAGTAGAATAAAGTAGCCAAGTGTGGACACATGAAACACCATAACAATTTGCTGAATTTTATTGGTAAGTGCCAGTCGCTCCCATTTCCAATTACTATAGGCATGTATAATAGCTTGCGAAATGTAGGAACCATTAATAAATATCGAAAAGTTTCGACATTGTGAATCCAGTTGACAATTGTTGAAATTTCTACACAGAAAAACTTTACAGCAAAAGCACTTATTAAATATTTGATCCATAACATGATTCTGGAAAGGAACGAGAAATGTAGATATTTCAATACGTCCATATATATTACTTCCGACAAAACATATAAAACTTTCCTTTCAGGAGAACTTTTCAGAAAGCGAATATTTGTATGCGACTACGAAAACAATGCATTGACAAAAACATGGCAAAACGTAGCAAAAATCCATTAAAACCGTTCCTGTTTTGAACAGGAAATATATTTTCGAAATCTTTCCATGGCTATTTGAGTTAAAAGCGATCCCGAATATAAAGAAATGATTCACAATAGGTCTCCTCTCAAAGGGGACAGCCAAATTAGAGGTAGGATAAAGTTGGATTACTTGAAAGGACGAGTTATAGGATTTTAAGCGAAAAGGTCGGTGCGAATCATTCCAAAGTGACAAAAGACACTTTAAATATTTATGGAAACATTTTCGACATCCCGTAAGGAATACTAAATTGATAGATACTTCAAGAAAATGTAACGAGATTCTGCCCAAGAAGTTATATCGAGTTCGTACGGCAAGTGTCAGTCTGATTGATTTTCCATCCATTCCAAATCCGTTTTCAGAAAAGCATTGTCGATCGCATTTTGGACAATTTGTCACTAATTGCCTCTACAAAAATCATCCAAATCGATGGATAGCCACTACAAGCATTTGGAGTTTATTACCTGGGAGCGTGTAAAAACATTTACTCACTCAACGGGACTACTTAATTGCAAGACCCAACTCATCGGAGTAACTCAAGCGGCATTTTATGAAGGTAAAACTGTATGGAAGAACACAAGTGGGAAAGAAAGCTAGTGAGGATTGAAATCTGCATTTGCATTTTTTATCTCAGGCAAACTCTGATATTTCATATCTCGTTGAGAAATCTGGAAAAGTGAAAATAATACTGCTTGTTCTATCTGGTTATATTAGATTTGACATTACATGCATTTTTACTGAATTTGCTTTTAAAGCAGAAGCGCCTAGCGGAAAGTGTTACATGCCAAATTGATTTGTTACATATCCTTAAATCTTACAACAGATAATTGATGAGCAAGTGGTTATTGAAATATAGGATGACTATAAGGAAGGAGACCTTAGATGATTAATTCATTATTTAGCAGAAGCTACAAACAAGCTCTGAAAGTTTTTTACTTTACTTATCCAGAGTCGTATTCCAGTTTTAAAGACTATGTTTTTAAATTGCAACTTAACTTTTTGTCGTAGATTAAAAATTGAAATGAGAGCAATCAGCGAAAAGCTTACTCGGAATTTAATTAATGACAAACAGTAGTAACATGTGCCCCGACTAGATCTATAAAATCTCTCATTAGACAAATTGATTTCACTGGTAATGATTGTAATATTCAGAGGGCTTTGGTTCGGTTATGAACTCAAGAATAAGTCCATTTCTCTGCTATATCCCTCTTGTCAACTTCGAATTACGTTTTATTTTCTACGGACCATTTAGACACACATTCAGCTCCAATACGCGTCCTCTTTGAACAGAATGAAATTTATATTACTCAGAGTTTGATGGCTTTGGGAACTAGTTTTCGTATAGATGTAGATATACAATTATCTGATATGCTCTTCTTTTTTATGCACATGCTTGAATATAACTTATTAACTAATTAACTATACTTTTTTCTAATTAACGTGCGTCTTCAATAGCTTTACAATTTTATTTTTAATATTGGATCAAAGTGATCGAATTTCCTTGCATATAAATGTGCACTAAAAATGGTTTTCCGTAAACTTTTTAAAAAACTGCGTATTTTAAAAAATAAACGCTTTATTTACTTGTGAGAGCTCTGGTTTCTGAATACTTTATAAAGTATTTTCGTGTTTGACAAACAGACAGATTTCTATTCACTGTAGTCGCTACCTTATGGCGGCAGAAGTTCGACATATTTTCCGATTTAGCATAACTCGAAATATTGAAGCAACGAACTGAATGAGTTCACAAACTGAATTATTTTTTCCTAATGCTTGTTTTGTAAAAACACTATTGCTCATAAAATATCTACTAAATTCTCAGTTGAATTTCGCTAAGAAAACTTCCTTTGTGACATTTCGTATGTAGGAATGACTTATACTCTCAAAGGTTCCTGCCTCTTGATTTTCCCTAGAGTAATCTCCATTACTGCTCAATTTTGGTAAAATTTTCTGTTAACTTACATGAAGATCCATCGTTTCAACAATGACACACCAACATAAAAGCTCCAAATCATTTCTAGTTGTAAAGCCATTTAAATAAGCCTTAAAAGGTGTAATGCTACTATTGTTAATATTTAATCCAATTGTACCGTGTCTCCAAATTGCCAAAAAATCTGGTTGATCTTGTCGAAATAACAATAAAAATATTTATTTCTTTCAAATAGTTATCGACCGAAATGTTGTTTGTTTTTAATTGTAAATTATAAACTGAATTTAGTTCAGAGCAAATGTTAATAACAATTAGATTCCACATTTAGTTCCTGTGTAATTTACTAATATTTGAATAATGAATCCACACTCGGGACCTATACAATTTTTACAACAGGAGGAGCAGCACGCAAAAGGAAACTTTTCCCAGCACATAAAATATAACCGGCACAGTAACCCATAGGGACTAAATTTTTGATTGATATATTATGGTGACTCATTAAAAGTAAGTTGAATTGTCGAGCATGCAATAAGTTGAAACTGGTTACAATGTAATATAACTCCTAGTAAACCAAATTAGTACTGCTTGTCGTGATGTATGTGCCATTTCTCACAACATTTATGTTAAATTTAATTAAAAAAAAGTCAAATTTAATTATCAATCAGTTATATTTTAAATACAAACACATGCCCTGCGTCGAGTGGGTGCCACCACATTTTTTGTGTTTTTTATTGCCACATGAAGCGACAAATATCGTTCACCGAAATTGAAACAAAGCAAATTAAATAGCAGAAACACAACAATGCAGGGGTTCGAACTCGAATTTTAATCAAATTACTCTTAATGACCGGGAATGTCGCTCCGCAAAACTACCCAATTCTATAGTTGGATCCATTGAAATCTGCAATCACATACGTAAAACACCATTAAATAAAGCGGCAGAGAGAATGAGAAATGGAGTTGCTTAAAAGGCTTTCCAAATACCAGCTTTTATTTGAAATGCATTTTTGACAGGAAACGAATTGTGTAGATCTGTAAAAGTTTCGGAACTGTTTTAAAAGTTTTAATCGCTTTTCTTTGAACGACTATTTTTAGGTCGGCTGTACAATTTGCATTTTGCTTGTAGGATTTGTCAGTATATGCAGTAAAAGCTTTTTAAATTTGAGTTTAGATTATGCAAAATAACCGCAAGACAGACTAGGCGTAAGAATATTCTGAATTTTAACTAGAATTCAAAATTAGTAACGAGCACACAAGCAAAAACCCCAAACGATACTTTCTGTTTTTGTTCGTCTCAATTAATTTTCTAACGTTCTAATTTACAGAACATTTATTTTGCTCATCCGCTTTCTTAATAGGGCAGTCAGTTTTTTGAAACGAGGATTCAATTGCAAGATGAATAAAATAAAACATGTTTGTTGGCAATTGAGTGGTGTGGTGTCGTTTGAGCGGCAAACATAAACATATAAATTGGCAAAATGAAAATGTTTTGAAAGAAAACACGTGGAAACCTAGCTAGTTTAAATCTGTTGGGAAATAATAGCTTGATTTAATTTAATTCAGTATAATGACTTCAGATTAATTATTAAATTAGATGCTGCGCGTCAAGCTGGCCTTAATTTCCATTTTTGCTTCTGGATTTTGCCTGAATGGAAAATATAATTATGAAATGAACCTACAAAGACGACAAAAATGGGTGTCTAGTAGAGCTCCTTTTGTTTCAAATTATATCCTAAGAGAATTTAATATAGAACTGGTGTATTTTCACATTTTCCCTTAACGTGAGCTTTCCACCAAGCTTTACTTGTTATAATGCAAAATATTGCCAGTATACAGCTTGAAAGATTTTAATAGCTTCCTTTATTAAAATTTCTTACTTCAATAAAACATTTACGTCAGATAATTACATATGTGTATTTGTTTGATGTTGAAAATGCAAGAAGTCAAAACGTTTTAATGTATGTGCTGAATAGTTTTGCAGTCGAGACAGATTTTTCAACATGAATTCACGTTAGAAAAAATCATATCAGCAAAAATATTTGTCTGAGTTTAAAACACATATGGTCAGGTTGATCATACATTTTTGATAATATATTTTCGGTGTAGATGAATATGCAGCTGTGGAAAAAGCATACATGATTAAACAGATCTATGCAGGTATAACGACACAAAACTTTCTTGGGATAAAATAGATGACTTTGAGTGCACGGTGTAGATTATTCTTAAGTAATCCGAATGTTTGTGAAATTCAGAAATACTAATGATTAGCCGAATAAAAAGCGGCCATTCACATAAATATGTATATTAGTAATATGTATTTCGTCCTTCTTCTATAACGGAAGCGATTTTATTTGTCCTCCGTCGACTGCAAATTTTGTTTACCACATAAGTTCTTATATATAAAAACTTTTTTAAAATATGTGCTACGCAAATTTTTGTAAATATTGACGAGTGCTTATTCTTGTCGTGTCTGTGTTGATAAGAAAATCTAAATTTAAAATTGAAAAGTTGTTTTCAGCGAATTTTGAAATACTGTTTCTGCGTACAAGGGCTGATGTTGATTACAATGCATTACGTGGAGGAACTCGAGAACTTATTCGCCACAAAAGTTTTCCTTGAAAACTGAAATTTGAATTTTATGGGGGACATTTTTTGCGCAGTTTTTCTGAAGAGGGCCCTTGTTTCGATGTATTAAGACCCGTACCTGGTGGAATTCGATTTGGAATTCGATTGGAGTAAGGCTATAACATAATACATGATTTAAACATTTGGCAGTCGGATTTGTTCCTAATGAACTATGATCACACTGAATGCATGAATTAGCGCTTTAACACATACTAGCAATTCGATGCATGATGATTCAGGTAAATGTTCAGTTATTACCTGGCCAGTGTCACACTGTACCGTGAGTATCAACTACTAGACAAAATATGCTTGATGAGTTTGAGCGTATTTAAAATTACTATTAGTTTAAAACTCGTAACATCCGGGATTGCGGGACGATTTTAATTGAAAAAGCTTGAAAGAATTATACAGCAAAAAATTCCAATTTACAGCTTTCAAATTTCAGTTTAATTTGCCATTGCCAATTGCGAATTCCAGTAGGAGTGATAAGTTTTTTCTTTGGTATTCCAGTCAAATTATTTTTGGCAATTTTCAGATTAAGTGCTGATGAAATATTTCACTCCGGTGCTGCTTATACAAGTTTGTTGGGCAGGTCTAACAATATGATTGCACAGGTTATTGTATATCTAATTGGCTCTGCTATTACAAATTTTCTTTTGAAAAAAAAAATCATATTGAAGTTAAAAAATAATTTTTCATTATTTTCCATAATTTTTCATTATTATGAAGTTGTATGAGGACTGCTTGCGTGCTTAATATTGATACTTTATTCTCAAACCAAATGATATAATCAATATTTTTAAATTGTACGGTCACACAACGAGAATGTTGATTAGATTTCCATATCAAATTAAAATGCAAAAATGCATACATTGCTGTATCATTTGACGGAATTTAGCTTTACGTTATAATTAACATCTAAATATATGCTATTCTTTTCCAAGTCCCTCAATTCAAATGTTCTTACCATCCTAGAACAAACAACTGTTTCTAACTCAAACAAATTTGAAAAATGTTATGGTAGAAAACCCTTTAAATGAAAAAGTAGTTGTAAACTTTTCATTAAATAACGCAAGAATCAATGGACATTTTCGTTTAATTTCACAATTTTTGAATTATTTTGGAATCGCCACCAATTTTAGATACGTATACTTGATGTTGGGTAGTGATCAGCTCTAAATGTCTTTATTTTGAATTACAAAACAATTAAATTAAAAGAAAAACATTACAAGCCATCATGTCCTATTTAAAGGAATCTAGTTGCTTCAACCCATAAGAAACTTTGCATAAGTTGTGATTCCATTAAAATTTTATAATTTTTTTAAATGCTTTTGCTAATTGCTTTTAAATTGTCTAATTTTCTAGGATATATAGACTGAGTGTTCCGTATGAACGGTCACTTTAGGTTCGTTTAACATCCCATTTTAGAAAGACCCAGTTTAAGTACATTCTAAACAGTCCCATAAGATGTTTGGGCAAAAGTATTATTTCAGTTTATAAATATTATAGAATATTGGCCATAACACAGCATGTGCACAACGTGCTTTCTTCCACTACTCAAATACAGTTGATTTACATGCAGCCATAACTTATATAATTTAAAAGTTAAATTGATAATAGGCGGTAGGTACGAATTTCTTCGATGACTTGGTACCCTACCAATGGAGTTTAATAAATTATAAATCGGGAAATAAGTTTTTCAATAAACAGTTCAACGCTTCCCCAATGTGAAACCTCAATCGAACTTTCGAACTCACTCAATATAGGAACCGAAAAGACCCCAACCCGCAACGACTTTAAGCACGTAATGACTAAACTTTTCCTTTACATGCTAAAGTATCCACAAAATTGCCTACTCCATACATATTTATATTTAACTGGCATTTTATGGAAATGTCCTGTGACGGTTTTATTTGAGCGACTCACTCACTGTCTCGTGAGATCAGGTTTGATAATTTGAAATCGCTTCCACTTTACTACCTTCGGCGTATAAACATCTCAAGTTAAGCAATTATGTTAGTAAATAAGATGAGAAAGCTAAATTTGAAACAAAATATCACTTTACACCTATCAGGAAGTTTGGAAGCCGTACAAGAAGTGCTTGAGACAACTGAGGCCTTGGGGTAAAGGGCTTTAGTCTCAAGTGAAAATGTATTCATAATAGAATTTGTGTCATTAACTGGTCCATATTTCATAAGTTGACTTCTATGAAAATATTGAAACTTAATTGTAAATAAGCCAAATTCTCAATGTATGAAATCTTTTCACAGTGTATATTAAGCATTTTTTAATTGAAAGTATCCCCTTGTCGTTGGTATTAATATTTGACCTCATTATATTTTCGAGTTAAAATTTGGCAATATATGGAAAATTGAACCCTAATTGCTGGTGAGAAAATATTATGATGTCGACATATAAATTGCTTCCTTCTCGCTTATTAATTTTAGGTAACAAATCACTCTGCGTAAGTCATTTGATTGAAATTAACACAAAATTACTTCCCCAAACAATTCATTTCAGCCAGCTAGTAAAAACGGTAATATGATATTCAGTATTTTGATTTTACAAACACAATAAATTTGTTACCTGTTGCTACTTTAGAATAGTTTTTAATAAGCTCTACCGTGTTTTTATAAAGCGAATTAATGCGAAGTAGGTATGAATTTTTTAAATAATCACTATGGTCTCAGTATATGCTGGAACTTTGAGTGCTGAGGCTGGAATCTGCTTCTTTGTAATCTTGCTGACGCATAAAGTGATTTTTATGTTTTTTTAAATTTTTATGACATTTCCCCATTTATATCCGGGCACAAAGCCAAATATTCGCGTTTTATGTGGTCGTCATGAAAAACATAAAAAATGGTATTTGTGCTTTTAATGCCTAAACTCCGCTTTGTATAGAATTATTTTCGAGATAGCAATTCACAGAGACGTCTGAGCTCTGGATCAACGCTTTTCGTTTCAAGTTTGCTTTTTAAAGTCGGGTTTGTATGGAAACATCTTAAACTGTAATTTATTTCAATTTTCGATTTTGCCGTGATGGTTTTAAATTAATTAAACTCTTTAAACGCATTAGATTTTAGCTTCAGTGGATTGCTTTCAAAGGCAAAAAAGTTCCATAACAAATTGTCTATTTCCATGCCATGTTGATTTAAGATATTTAAAAATATTCAAATCATACTTTGCAAAAGTTTTTAACTCGAGCGCACTATGCGAAAGTTATACATTTAATTAGTACTTAAACTTTAATTGCAAAGTGAAGCTTTAACCTTTTCGAACTAAGTAAATAAAAGTTAAGGAGAAAACTGGATTTATTATTAAAATGCGAAATTAGAGTTCAGTTGCTTTATTTTAGTTATGAAATATTATTATTGCTAAAATTATTTTAAGTTTCCAAGACTGTGCTTCCGATGAAGGTGGTTCGAGCTGATTTAAATTTTACATTTAGTGTGAGAATATCGTCTATTTAAAAAATTATTTACTTGGAAACTGGCTGAAAACTTAAAGACTTCAAATGATACATTTGCAACTTACTAATATTACAAGAATAAATCTACATAAAAATATCAACAGTTAGTTATTAAAACCAATTCAAAACTGAAAAGCTGGAAAAAATCAAAACTGATACAGCTGGTGCTTAAAAGTAATGACAGTGTGTCCCCTTCTATGGACATTAACTAATTGGAGAAACTTAAACTCTTTTCATAGCGATTTATCTAGAATATTTTACGTGTTCTGCTGCATGGAAAATTTCTAACGGATGAAATATGATCGGGGCTAACGATATGTTCTTTGGGCTCAAAAAGAACCGAAGAGTTCAGAGCATGTAGGAGTAAGAAGATAAATGCTCCAGAAACTCCTTTTTTTATTTAATGATTAATTATAGAATGTTATAAGGTTAAACAATAGAGCGCATTTCAAATTGCCTTGATTTGGCAAACAGTGATCGACTATTTGATCTAAAAAAGTGCTAATTAATCATTGTTGAAGACATTAACTAAGTGCGAGTGGCTTCGTTATACACTTCAATACGTCCGAGATTAATCAATGTCGATATTAAATTACAGCGCTTTTTTAATCGAGTTTACTGTCTATAGAAAACGAACCAAGCGGCTTGTTTGGAAGCCTTTTCTTTCGCATGACAAATAAGCGCTTTCCTATGAGATTGGCAAAGTAAATCAAATTAAATTTAGTTTGCTCATCTCATAATGTATGTTGTATATAAGAAGTCACATTTAAAGATTTTTATTAATTACCTCAGACGCTAACAACAATGACTATGAAAGCCACAGTAAAAATACAATTACTGATCAAGAATAACTAATAAGTTTAATTAATAAACCAGTCGTATAACTTAAAGAATCAGAAAGTGTAGAGTTGATAAGTTTTTGTTTGAAAACGTTGAAATATTTCGGGTCGGGACGTTCAAAACGCTTCATTTTAGTTTCACCTGATTGATATCAGTTTCGGCATGCTCAATTAAAATTGTTGTAAATTTGAATTTTTTTTTTGTGTATAAAAAGGACTCCAGTGGTTTATAATGATAGATCCCCCAAGTACAGGTACGAATGGGCAAAAAAATCTAGTTATATTGACCAAATATTGAAATTGCATGCAAGTTCACTTCATCGTAACGAAAATCGTGACACTTTAAGGATAATTTTTACATCTAGAAACTTCACCTGCGACAACTGAGGACTATGTGACTTTTTCAGGAAAATCTTACATGTCTACTTAAGATGAATATTTAAGAACAAGATTAAAATAGTTCATTAAGTTCCTTTTATTTCATAGTTTACTGAGGAAGTACCTGAAACGATTGAACGTCTAATGCTCTATTTCGTCGCGTATATTCGTTAGAATAAAAGCAAAAGTATGATAAAATTAAATGCTTTTGTACCGCATTTAAGCGTGAAAACATCACGCTCATAGATCACAAATTGCTCAAATCCGAAGTTTTGTATGTCGATTGTGATCGACCATTCGCTCTTGTTGCCACATGAAAAAATGCGAATGTTTTAATTCTTGATAATGACCAGCTATTATTCAAAAGTTGTCCTAAAACTTAGTTAATAACTAGCAACATTCGGTAAGCTTGCAATGATTAACTTGTTTTATGAAATACCCTAGAAAACACTTGATAAGGTTTTTGCTTTTGCATTGAATCGGTTTTATTTTAGTTTAAAAATATTATTCAATAATGCCAATAAGATATTAGTGACTGTTTGGCTATTTTACTCGTACATAAAAACTGCTATTTCGTTTTTCTAGTCATTTTTTTAAATTATTTTGATCCGCCTTAAACCGCAAAAAAATAATTTAAAAATGTCCACCCTAATCTATAATCATTTTTGGGACTTTAAATATGATTTTCTCCATTTTGAAAATTTGTAACTTGTTCTTTTGCCTTCTAACCCATTCTTCGTATCTATTTAGTTCCAGAAAAGATTATTACTAATAAAAAAAATATTTTTGCAGAGATAGAAGAAAAGAAAGAGAGATAAATAGAAGGAGCGTTAAATAATATTGATCACATCCACAGAGTAGAATGCAAGTTCAATTGACAAAAATTCGTTTATAAAAACCTACTAGAAATGGTTAAGGACTTGCAAGATCGTTTTCTCTGAGCAGTTAGGCATATCAGTATGAATTTGTTGCATTCAACTCCTATATTTATTTATTAATTTTGCAGAAAGGTGAGATTAATTTTGTAGATTCAACCTCAGATACTGGCTGAGAGTATCAATCGGTCGTTTTCCCTGTTGATGGGAGACGTTTCTACAGAGTTGATATGAGATAATATTTCAGATACTTTGGATAATAGAAATCCGATATATTGGTGGGAGCATTCTGATAAGTAATTTCACGTCATATTCCTTTGGATATGTTTTCTGTAGTTTTGCTCATTTTTGGCAGAGTGTGGTCATAATTCGTTTTTCTTATCTGTATTCTTTAATGTCACGATACATTTAGGTTACTATCCGGACAACCTGAAATGCCTGCTAAAGTTATCCTTGGTCCATAGTTGGCATTATTTTCATTTTTATGGTGTAATTTGTTAAATTTTAAATTTAATTTTATTAATAAAATTATTAGTTAATTAATAAAAGTATTAATAAAATTAAAATTAATTAGTACTAAGGCTTTCAAAGCCCCAAATACTAGCAGTAGTTTTTATGAGAAACTCTTTCATTAAAAACGAAATGAAGCCCATTAAGCAATATTGAATAATAAGTTTCCAGTTGAAGATGTTGGCATTTAAGATTAAGTGCACAATACACACTTATTTGTAGTTTTCAGTGTAATAATTCCGTACATTTTTCTACGATCATCTTGTCCACACCTCTAACATAAACCTTTACCTTTGCAATCCAGAGTTACAGTAACGATGTTTTGATTATTTAAACGCAGATTTTTAAAATTGCAATTTTTTCGTGATGCTGCCCAGACATTTCAGTCCATTGGGAAATCATTAGAACAACACCGATTTCTACTTTAGTTCACATTTCATCAACAATCATTCAATTAAGTGAGAAACAGCATAAACGAATCAGTCTGTTTAAATAGTGTGCTTTTTATTTTTATACAAGCGAAGGAAATAAATCCGATGCTAAATTTAGTTTCAAACCGAGGGAACAAATCGCAAATTGGAGACTCATTAGCCATTCAGCACAATTGAGGATGCAAATCATTGAGCAGTTTGGTAAATAGAACGGCTATTTTGGCGTTCGTGTTGCGCCTCCAGTTGCCCGTAGAAGCGCTTTTAATGAACTAAGAGAGATGTGAAACTTCCATTAAACATTTTAATTGATTCGAAAAGTAGTCATTTGGAAGCAAATTATCATACAGTAAAAGAGCGTTTTAAAGAAATTAATATGACATCAATTTAAAGGAATCCTTTATATTCTATGTTGAATCCCTTGAAGAAGTCTGCGGTTTCATATAGTAACGTAGTAAGCATAGAATAGAAAAAAAAACGATTTTACATATGAAATGCACAATAAGCTACGGTTAAATCAGTAGAACATTACATGTGAAACTATGCAATATGCAGACCAGCGAATAGTTGTCGGAAAAATTCAACACAGTTTTTTGGAACGTGAACACATGTGTGAAAGTCTTGCTGTAACAACCGGTACCTTTTCCATTTATCAGCTACAGTAAACTTTACACAAAGTATCCGTAATTTTGATTTGGAAAACACGAAACAAGTTTCTTTCGTCTTTGTTTTGGAGAAGCGATCAGCACCCGCGCCAACTCATCTATCTTGCCTTGTTTAAATTGTCCGCCACCAAGCTCAGTTTTCTACATACGAGTGTGTTGGAATTTACTAATTTTTTTAACTTCCACCTTTTTTGTTGTTGTTCAAAAAAGTTGTTTTCAAAGTATATGCATAAGGGATCGGTGATTTTCTGCTAAGCTTTTCTCAGCACCCAGCCCATAATTTCGTCAGCCATTGATTTTATAATAATGTGACCTAAATATGCGTTGTTAGCGAGATTTGTGGAGAAATAGCCCTAAACTCCACACGTTACGTATTTGCCATAGGTTTAAGCGATATAAATCGAAACAAAGTTGCTGTTTTTTTCCAGGTGCATTAAATTGTTTTGTCTGCCTAATGTATTTGAATTTAAATTTGAACATGAATGAATTTGAAATAAGTGAAAAGCCTGATGGCTTCGTAAGAGTGCATGTTTTAGATGATGATTATTTTCAATAGTCCATTCGCATTATAAAACTATAGAAAATTATTTTTCGATAAAGATAACGATTTTATTATCGATCATTTGCTGAGCTATTTTTGAATAAAGTAAGGATCTACTTGAACACACGTGTTTCGTTCACCTTCAAATTCTCGTTCAAGCTTACGCGCTCAATAAACCAACTACTGAAACCATTATTCTGACTACTTCAAAAAATAAAGAAGCATGTTATGTTGTAGTTCAAGTTTTTTTTGGTGTCCAAACGAAATCGCTTTATCTACTTGAAAATTATCGCCTTAACTTATTCGAAGTCAAGCAACCATGCTTTCCGTTCACGTACTAAAAAGAAAATACGTATATGATTACATTAAAGTTCGCCTTTCAGATTTACGGCCGCATAAAATAGCGAGAAAGCCACAATTTTCACCCCCTTTTATTACAGACTAGCGACTGATTCTTTATGTTTCTTCAAGCTAGGTGTTAAAGATTATTTTATGGAAAATTTTTAGCAGATGGTCCGTTTCATGACAAAATTATGCTGTTTGCAAATAGGGAATTGCGGTGGTCGACAAATGTATGAATAACACAGAATGCAATATTCGATACACAACTCTTCTGTAGGGAATATTGCTAGTTTCTCCGAATTTTTAACTCAAGACTTGCAGTAGTACAGTATCATTCTATCAAGGACAAACATCAATTGGATCCGGAATTTTTAAACGCTTAACTCTATTAACTTGGCAGCATTTCGAAGATGGCATTTTATATTTGGCAGGGTCAATGTAAAAAAAAGACATGAGCTGATACATTTACAATGTTACATCAAATCAAAGTAACAAAAACAATTATAGCAAAGTTGACAGGAGGCTAATAGGATGTTCTTTAATTTGTGAGAGCCTAAATGGAAAACTAAATTTAAGTTTGTTAATGTTGAAAACAGATTTATTCCGAAAAAAAAAACGTCCATGAGTTAACTGACCACCTATCCCCATAACCTTATGAGCCAGCAGATCATATGTCCGTTGGGGACAATAACTACCAAGGAGATGTGCGGAGGCCAGTCAGTCAGAAGTAGGCAGTCAACGAGTAACTTTTATGAACTTTTGTAATCTAACAAAATAAAATTGTTTTTAAAAAGCGCTCTCGCCGGTCTCATTAGTTAATTCATGTAATATTGTGGTGCAAAGATAAGATTTATAGAGAAAACAAGGAATTTCCAGGAAGAAATAGACGCGTGTCCGTCTCCTAAAAACCGTAAAAAAGGTAGATTTGGAAATTAATTTAACGGAATAATTTGGTAAGAACATATTAAAAGTGCGTTAAACACAACGAGTCGGTTTTAAAGACACAATATTATGTTTCAATCTGTAAATTTGATATTTAACGATTTTACTTAGTAAAAGTGATTAAATGTTATATTTGAATGCTTTGAAGCTTGAATCATAAAACATAGTTTCCCACTATTAAATTTACAACCAACAAAAATTGGTACGTATCTGAACGAAAAACAAACAAATATAAGTTTATGAAACCGAGTAGCTGGCCGAACAGACAAATTAGGTTTACAATGGTTGAACACAGGTAAAAGCAAAATGAAATATTTCTAAACTTTCCCCAAAGCGGCAAAATTATGAACTAAGGAGGACTAAAAACAAGTACAAATTGACAATGAAGTACACGAAAACGCCAAAATATATATGTTCCTAGTACAATGAGATCATTAATTAGCATCAGAATAAACCTGCAAGTCAAAATTCATGAAGCCGTTCTTCCAGTAAAAAAAATGTACCCCCATTTAGTGACCGTTGGGATACTGTCGGACAAAATTGAATTTCTGTGGGATAGAAAGACTTTTGAATCTTTGAACATTAACGATTCCTGGCGGATTTGGGCTTAAAGAAGGAAACGAATTTCGACTTCCTCAGCTGAAAAAGCCACTTGTAGAACACCGCATAGAAATTGAACGACCCTCCTCATCCATATTTAAAAAGCCTTAAAAGAAGGGTGGAAATAAGAGGGAAATTTATCGGAAACACTTTCCCATACGCTCGACTACCAGCCAAACAATTCGACGTGACGGACTAATAATTTATTTGGAGCGACCTTACTCACATTTATCCGGGATCGATTTACCAACTTATCGATACTGAAATGTCCGATAATTGGGTTTCGATAAAAATAATCCCGGTTTTATAAATTTAATACTTCCATGTCAGCTATAGTGTTTTTATTAACAAGAAATGTCCTCTCGTGGGATTTTATTTAATGATACAAAGCATACAATATTGCAAAGTTACGAGTTTTATTTCAAGTGTGAAGAGAAATTCGTTTTAAAGCAAACCTGCCTAATTGATTTTTTTCGAGAGATTCACAAACGATGGATTAACAGCGAAATTTACTCAATCCTCAATTCACTTAATCAATGCCACAATTTGCCTTTAAGGTGAATAATATTGTTGAACATGCAAGTTAAGCTATCTGCCATTTAGTTGCGCAATTAACCACAAATCATTTGAACTAGTCTATTGAACAGACGATATTCGAAAAAATAGAAAGATTTTGGAATTTGAAGTCAACCACTTTATTTCGTTAAAAGGCCAACACAAAATAAGATTAAAAGATGAAACGTGTTTCAGCTTGCGAACCAGAACGGTTAATATAAATATTTTTTGCCATACCTATAAATCCATGTAATCATTGCGCACGAAACCAAACCTACATATTTGGAATATGAACAAAAAAATAGAGCTGATTCTCTTCTGTAATATACTGTCGATGTTACCAACAAGTAAACCATTGGAAGCAAATAACATAAATCTGCACAGCTTTGATTACCATCAGAATAACGGTTTTTTAATTTACAATTACACTTTTTATAATGATATCTTTAATTGCCAATTAAATTGCCGTTGTGATAAAATGTTCAAATTGGAAATAAAACAGCAACACGTTTAAACATAAAGAGCCGTGTTTTTTAATCGCTAGCTTTATTCCTCGAATCACCCTTTGCAATAAAACTTACTTTGTAACGAAAATCATAATTTCATTTGCGCATCGACCTCATTATGAAAATATTTCAATTTAAGCAATGACTCGAAGTAGATAGTGTCCCAACAGCTTTGCATTTGCAGCAAACATGATCTAGCAAATAGCTGACATGTTTAGACCCGTAGACTAATAACTAATCATTGTGTAACTGTTTCGGTTTGATTAGGTTAACCTATCATGTCATGTAATATGCTTGGCTCCATTCAACCAATGGCTGTAATTGGAAAATTACATCAGAGACGAAACATTAATTTTGTTAATAATTAACACATGAACTGGTTGAATAACGCGGATTAATTACTTCTTAATCTCGTTTTAAACCGTCAACCTATACATGAATTATTTATAGTTGTGAATATTTTTCCAACAATTATTTATTTTTACATTTGTACGAAAGCCTCAGTTTACACAATCTTGCAGGATCTACACAATCGCCATGGAATATTAATATTACAAACAAATTGTGGATCAGTTTGAATTCAGTATGAATAATAGAATTTAAACGAGGGAACTCTAAGAAGAAGATTACGTCTCTCCAAAAACCTGGAAACTCATTTCTCAGAACACATTTACTGTTCCACTAATATATTCTTAGATTCAAGAAATAAATTTAGATGCACCTAAGTTAAATCCTGTAGGAGATCCTAATCATTCCCAATCATGAGTTTTCCGAACTTAGCAACCATTCAATTGAATCTGTATCGAAAGCACTGTAAAGATAACGAAACGATTCACTCCGTTAAACACGCTATACCACTTTGCTTGAACCGCACGTAAAAATATAGCAGTTTCTTTGTCCTCAACATTTGCACAATCGAAATAGCGACTTAGTGGAACGTAATTATCCATGAACTTATTTCCCAAAGGAAAATAACCTTTAAAAGGACCGAGAACAGTCCTAATGTAATTACTTTTCTTTTCCTCTGTCCGGGTAACAACAGTTTACTTCTGGTGTTTTAAAAGAGTTTGTAGCTTCATTGCCTAATGGAACAATGAGAAAATATGTTCCTTCAGTTTGAATTCGATGACATCTTTTCTTTTTATATTATAGAGATATTTGGTCAGATAATTTGCAAAGTTTCGAATTTCACGATATTGGTTAGGTATTGCATTTATAGGAGCGCAAAGTAGTGTATGGCTGATAAGAAAGTATCCCTTCGGTAAAGTTTCTTAGGAGGTTATGAGAAAAAAGTTTTCATTTTATTTTTCGCAATTGTAAAATCACGCCGAAGTTCCAATGGGCGGAATTTACAAATTATTTTCTTTGAAGGCACGGCTGTTCCGAGTAGTAAGTTTTATTTGTTTTTTTGCGCAGATATGAGCATTAGCTTAGGACATGTTGCCAATAATCGTTAGTTCATTTTCCTCGAATATTTTTGTTGGTTGTTTGTTTAATTTTCATTTACTACAAGCCTTTATCATTATAAAAATTAAATAATCACCTTTGTCATTATAAAAATTAAATTTCCTTGATAGCTTATTGTGGCTATTTTATTATAACTACTATTACAATTAGACATACTTTTAAAATTTTGATGATGACGCCCTTAAGCCAAATTATTCATTATTTCTAAGTGATTTTAAATCTGGCATTTTAATCGGGTTCTGGCTACTTGCACGCATATCAACAAATATCTATCTATCCAGATTAGAAGCCAGTATTAAGCTCTGAAGCGGGAGGAAAAGCATTGTTCAAAAATTATTATATAGGCGAAAATGATGTTTCTCTAAACGTATAGATCTTTAAACTAAAGTAAAACTCACTAAAATCATGTCAACGCGATGGTCAAGGCTTTATTGAAAAAGCAATTGTATGCCATTATAGCTCAACCACCGCTTAAATATCATGATATACAAGCTGTGGCTTAACTATGATTTGTTGTATCATGCGCCGAGGCTGGTTCGAATGAAGACAAATTTGGAAGTCCAACTTTCGACCACTTCCAAACTTCTTGCAGATCGTAAAGCACAGAAAACAGTGGGTTTTTCTGGATGTCACGGAATCTTCATTATGGCTTCTGGATTTGGATCGCTTCGAATCCGGCAAATTTGTTTAGTTAAACAACCATTGAGCCAAAAACGATTATGTCGACCGTAAAGTGAACCTAGCGCAATGTGCGTGTGGCGAACTGAACGGCGATTTTCAAGCTACATTGAAGAATTTGGAGCAACGAAGATCCAAAATTCGAAAGCCATTATTGAGACGCCGTTATATCTAGAAAAAAATTGCTGTTTGATGTGCTTTTTTATGATCTAGTGAAATCAAAGTGCTCGAAAATTGGACTACTTTCGTGGATTGCTCTTCATATGAGCTAGCCGCAGGGCTCATTAGCCGCAAATCATATTTAAGCTATAATGCCGCACTATTGCCTTTTCAATAAAGCCAGTACCATGACCTTAACATAAAGTATATGAGTTTTATTTCAATTTAAAGTTTTGTACCTCTAAAAAAACACTATTTATTAGATGTATATCTATAACGTGATACACTGATTTTCGCATGACTAAAATTCCGAAAGTGAAACAGATTAGAATCATGATCACTTTAAACGCTAATTTTCAGGGTAGGTTATGTCTCTATAAAGTTCAGACTAATTTGAAGATACCGCTGCGTAGTGCGGTAACAAAAAGCATTTGTTATAAGGCCACACGGGAGAAACTGTAGATAGTTACCAAGTTAGGCGTATCTGGCGCAAAACCATTAATAGAAGGTTTCTTGTAAGACATGGGCAATAAGTGAGCATAATTATCTGTTTCTAGCGGCGAGTGAACTATCTCGTATTCAATTCTGGACTTCGTCAATTTTGCAGATCGATGCTAGTTGGGGAAAATTTAATTAAAAAATTTATCAAACGTTTATTCGTTACATCAAAATTCCCATCCGTCACTTCAGTACACGTTGCCATCCAGTTCAAGTTCTTTCCACATGCTATCGGTGCAAAAGTGATTCACTCAAAATATTCTTCAGTTCGTTTGCCGTAAATCATTCAATTTGAATAAGCCTTGAAAATCAGATTGCGGCTTTATACATATTGCAGAGAGAAATTCAAAATTTCGGAACAATATCGGCATTTGTGAATGTTGAGGCAACATAAAGTAAATAAAAGCTTGAAAACAACATTGTGCTGCACACAGACCCAAAAGGTTAGCCTGACAAATTCAGTGTGAAAGTTAATTCAAATCGAATAAATGTAAATCAAACTGCGTTTAATTACGAATGTAATCTTGACACCATAATGGTATCAACGGACAGCCGTTAAACGCAAATTTGCGAAAGCATCGTGCCATACGTGTAAATTATCATCTGGTCGAGATTTACAGCTTTCAATCGAAAACATGCGAGCATTCCATTTGGCAACAGAGTTTTTTTTATATCGTTGCCAATTTTCAAGCAGAAATCATTTTTTAAATAACAGAGGGTATCTTCTGGATCGTAATACGCACGTATATAGAACAAAAATAATACGCGAAAGTTGCAAGTAGGAAACAAATATTTTTGATAGGTGGAAGCAATGAAAATGGAATATTACAATCCTATTACATTTAATTTGATTCTGCCGAAACCATCTAAACGTTCTTTTCCATCGTTTTTTACAAATGCTTGGGCATAACTTCTAAAACAACCATTATATAAGGATTAATACAATGCGGTCACGACACACACACAAGCAAAGAAAAAAATTGTTGATGTGTTATTTTGACAAAGTCGACCTGACCTGGACTTTGCGAGCAGAAAGTATTTTATAATTACCGTGGATAAGACGATAAATTGCAACTGCAGTTTACACAGAAACAATTAAAAGCAGGCATTTTTTTCAATTCCTGAATAGCGTAACTCATATTAAAATTAACATGTTCTGATAAGTGAAATAACACACAAGACCGGCTTCCATAATCCACATTCGTACGACCTACATTTATATAAAAGCCGAGAGGTTTCTTTCCACAGTTTGTTATAAATATGTATTATAAAAAGCGCCATCGAAGACAATATCGTATATAACGTTTTATTTTGAAATTGATATTAAATTTATAACAACAAAAACGACTTAATTTTTGCTTTTGCGACTTAATAATAAGGGGTGTTTTCATTGAGAATTAAATTTTATAAAAATAATTTGTTACAATGAGTCACCCTAGCCATTTTCTAATCTAATATGACTTAAGCAAAATTTCATTCAAATTAGATAATATTGCGCTTCTTATTCTGACTGACGGTCTTGTCGTTAGGTGTTAGCATTTTAATGAGGCCTCTCTCCCACCTCTTTCGGTTTGCTTTAATGACTATTCAAATTACTCGAATTATTTATTCAGAGGGTTGTATCTAAATTGCCTTAAGGATTTGCCAAAGGACACCTTTATTACAGAATTCATATAATACAATGCTGCAGTATGGAAATCGAATGTGAATGGAAACAAAAGGAAAAACATGTGAATGGAAAAGAAATAGAGAAGTTGCATAATTGTATCTTGTCGGAGCGTTAACGAGAATTTGAGGGTGAATAATTCATTCAGGGAAATGTCGATAATAAAAGGCTTTGTCTAATCTTCAGTTATTCCACGGATGTTTGAGCTTTTTCATTTTACTGCTGGTTTAGACTCATTTCGTGTTTCAAATGTGATTTTCTGTGGAAGTTACTTTATTGTAGGCATATATGGGAAAATTGTTGAAAATTTGTTATTAGAAATAAATAATTATTGAATATGTAGCGGGGTAAATTTGACTCTGTGGAAATAATTATTTTGTATGTTCCAAATGTACCTACTGAATACTCTGCGCGATTCCCGAAATGTATTCAATGCGTTATTAATGTGCGGGAAGTATTTAGTAATTTAGCACATACATACAATTTCTGATATTTACTACTGATGTTGGGTAATCCTTGTCTCAATAAGCAGGCATTTAATGTGTGTAACTATGCAAAACTAAACTTTTATAGAGCAGGCCTTTGTCTAGTGCAGGAATTTTAATTATTTGTCTGATAAAAACAACTTTCCTTCTCCTAACTCGGTTAGTGCATATACAAAAAGTGTGTATGTGCCGAAAATTTATCTTTTGTTAATACACGAAAATATTCAATTCAAATAAACAAATTTTCGTGACTTTATAATGGGAAGTGATATTTTTCACTCATAAAAACTCGGTTTTCTCATTCAGTTGATGAAGTAGGCATTTTCAGATACTAAAAGAGCAATAAGTCAAAACGTCGTATCCGGCGTAGCATTTGTTTCGTCGATATTATATGGTTTATATTCAACGACATTATTTGTGGGGTGTTGAATTTATTACGCACCTTTTCAATTCTGCTTTTTCTGTTATGATTTTTGAAATATTTTTCAGTTCTCGGTTTTAGTCTCTATCCAAAAAAATGAATCGAATATCAATTAAACAGGAGGCAATAATTTTAAAGGTACAGAAACTTAACAGTACAGCGAAATAAAGATTAAAAAATTATCATTAACAAATAGAAACCTAATTTGAAGATTTTTGACCAATCTCTGGAGAAACTGACTTATTACTGAAAGCATATTTCAAATACTCAAGAAGCAATATATCCTGTATGCCTCATATATTGTCTGATATTGGATTTTCTAAATGTAACCACATTGTGAACTCTTACGCTACTGGAATATATATAAGCATAAAGAAATATACCAGATATCTCTTTCATCTCCAGTTAAATCCCATTATATAGGAAATTATGTATTAAAGCAGAAGCTTCTATTTCAAATATGCGTTTCATTGACGAATTTTATAACCTTTTTTCAGATTTATTGCACACTTTGCTTGATTGGATATTTACGTAGCAAGAATAATGGTTAAACTGTTTGATGACTGAAAGACAAGCTGAATTGATATGGGATCGCCAAATTTCGAATGCTGATAACTAAATTCTATTAGGGTAAAACATAATTAATTTTAATATTCGCGGGAGCGTGAATAATTTTCACAGACTGGTAAGCTTACACATGGCGAAATTTTACGGAAGATTGATTGCGAAAATTATTGATTGATTTCTATTTCGGTAGTAAGTGTAAAGTGCGGATGCGTGTTTCTGGATTTAGCGTTATCCCTAAAGTGATTGTCAAAAGCCCCTAATCATATTTCGATTCAAGATTACATTTTGAGCCGCTTGGATTACTTGCACATCATCATAAAAGATGTTTTTATTGAACTTTCTTCATAATGTTAAAAATGTCATGTTCGCACATTTAGAAACGTTGACCTGCAGTATAACAACTCATTAATAAATGTATTCAGGGCGAGACTGACGAAAAATTTAATTCACGATTTTTGAGGCAAATTGAGTATCTGATAAGATGGGAAACACTTATTGCTGTAATTGTTCTTATCACCGAACTGAACTCAACTAAGTACTGCGGATTTCAATTATGGATAACAATTATGCGCTGAGCCTTTCAATTCGCTACTGTTAAGATTGAAGGTTTGAGCATTGTGAACAAAAGGACATTTATCAATTGCTGTCGCACTCGACATTTTCACAGAAAAATTTGCAGCGAAATTAAGATAAAGGAATTTGAAAGGAATATAATATGCGTTTGCTTCATGTTTGGTAAATCAATTTAAACTTTCGATCGGCATTAAATATTTTAAACTGTGCCACATTTTCCTTTTCTTAGATGTTGTGTATTGATTTATTAAATAGAAAGCGCAAAAAGTGTTTTTGTGAACAATGCGAGCTGTAACGTAAAATATCTGCGTATTTTACACTGATATAATTTCTAATATTCTATGGGTCATAGATTAGCACTTTGAACAGGAAGCTTCTATTTGTTCAGGGTTGTTTCGATAATATCAAATAGAACTGTTTCTTCAAGTAACAACCCCTCGAAATACAGAATAGTAACATGTTTTCAAATAACCGAGCAATTTATTCACTCTTTAACGAAAACACTGTTGCAAAATGTCCAGGACCATAAGAATTTGCCTTTTAACAAGAAAACCCATTCTTGCAAATAAATGCAGATATCAACATTTTCAAAAGAGTATCGTACATTTCTAGGGCTTAAAATAAAATATGCCAGATCCCATTTTGCGGGTTTACTTCGACAGATGAATATGCTCTCTCTTGATTACTTCTCAAAGAATTTCATTTTCCAGGCACAGCGTTGGCTGTAAAATTTTTATCTCCTCTTATAAATAAGGCAAGGTCATTGGGTGTCCGGGCACACCTGGAAAAACCAGATCGCTTTGTTCTGTTTTACGCTTTGTCAACTAAATTATTTATTTATTTGAAGCAGCAGTTGGCCTTTAAAGTGCTATAAGCTGGACTTCCGAAAAAGTTAGCTAAAATTGTAGGCTGTGTGAAATTGCAATCTAAATGGGTTTCTGTGTAAACAAATATTTGATGGTTGTTAAAAACAAAAAAGCTTTACTGACTATTTGATAAATTTGATAAATATTAACTTTAATACCCATCATACGGGCTCACAGTTTTAGACTATAGTCCTTAGAATACTAGTGGGAATAACTAACAGTTGGCTCTAATTAATTACTTGTTCATAGTTAATGAAAGTTGAATCTCATTGAAAAACCCACTATTGTTCATCTCAACGTGTCAGGTCATAATTTATATACTAATACTTTATTTGCCATAGGTTAAAAATTAACTTTGAACAAGATGGATTATTTTAGTAGTGATCGAATTTGTAATTTTTTCATTCAGTATTTCCAATAATGGCTATTTGAAACTTTACGTGACATTCCTTTGTTAACATACTTTGCCGATGAGCGTAGTTTCGCCAAATAGCGTTCAAAGTCCAAAGGTTAAAACTGGAAATTGTTTCCAAATTGGAAACACAAATTAAACGGCTAAAGTGGCGAAGTTCACGTTTATCGGAATTTACCGACAACTTAACCAAAGAAAACGGTAACTTTAGCTGGATCCATATTTAGTTTAGCGGTTTGTGATTCCAAATTGAATTAAGAAATTATTCTATCCGAACATTTTTGAAATGTAATAAATTTACAGACGAGCAGTTATTGCTAGAATTTTTATCCGTTCATGCACCGAAAACTTTAAAACGATTCATAATGAATGCTCAGTAATATTGGATTTTCGATTATGTTCAGGTTGCTTAAAATTCAGTGCAAGCAGAGCGTTTTCGTAATTTGCCATTTAAAATTCCTTTAATAACTTTTCTTATTATTTGCAGTCAAATTTTGATTTTATTCAGGTTTCGCAATTTGCATACAAAATGTTCTCCTCATTTTCGTTTTAATTTATAACTGTTCATTTACAAACCGCAAAAGTTCACCGATAGTTGTTTTGAGTTATAAGTATTTTCATAATTTGCTTTTAGCTAGTAGAAAATAAATTAATCTCGTGAGTCTGTAATGATTTTTAGATCGTTTTATAGTTCTATCTCTTCTTGCTATAATTTGCTTATGACTGTTATAAAACAAACTAATTTACATCCTGTGGTTTCCAACTTGATCACCTTTTATATACCAACAATATTTCTAAATTCTAGTTTTTCACTTGGTCAATATACGCGTTTTTCTCTTATTTAAATTGCCCGAAATCATGTATAAAAATATTTAGAAAGAGTATATAATTTTCTTTGCAATTTAGCATTTTTAAAGCTACATGAACATCAGCCATCTATAAAATATTTAGGTGTTAATCCATTATCAATGAATGGTTTTTAATTTTTCGAAAATTCAATTTTTGTTTAAATTAAGAACTGTTTTTAATTTGAAGTTAATCTCTACATACATCTGCTGTTTATTTCAGATATAAGTCAATTTTAACCAATAATTCCTTTTTAATTTTAATTATCTTCCTAAATTCACAGACCTAATTTTTTTTGCGTTTTTTACACCTTTGCATAATAATGTTTTGATCTGATGAAGATAAAGCATTATAATCTGATAAAGTGAAGTTCTGTGAAAGCTTGAATATTTTGAAATATTTGCAAGCATTATACGAAACTGAATAACTTTACTCAATGCCATATTTATGGATTTGCGTGATGGAAATAGGCAAGTGTCACAAAATAAACTTTAGATCTGGAAGATGTTAACAAATTATTATTTTATTGTAAAAGTGATCTTGCGATCAACTAAATTTAATATTATTCTGAGTAGGTCAATTTAGTGTGTGCATTTGGAAAATGTGTACCTATTTAGATAACGATTTTAGTTTTCTGTCTGTTTTTTACACAACTCTATTACATATTTTTCTATAAAGTAACCCTCTTCTAAGATAAGATATGAGTGAATACATTCAAATTATGTTTGTGATTTTCCAGTTTTTTTAACCGATTTCTAAATCCGATTAACATTAAATCTTTTGCATAAAACCGCTCTTACCTATCTAGAAAAAATACACTCGTGTCGATTAAAGCATAAAGAAAATTCCAATTGAACTTTCATTGAAGTACACAAATAAAACATTTTTCCTGGTACGGTTTGGACATTTCCATTAATCCACACCTCAAAAGTTCTGCATTAAATAAGGTAAATACGAATAAAGGCAATAAGAAAATTTGTTTTTGTCTTCCGGCTTTCTACACCGATCTACTTTTACGGCTTTCGGCAAATTTCACGCTTTAGAAATGAACTCTCAAAATAAATCAATTTTGCAGGCAAACACAATTAATCCGTCTTATTGTTTTTGAGCCAACCATTATAAATCGTTTAATATAAGCAAACAAATGTCAACTAGAACGAACATATTTCTAGGGTCTTTAACTCGTTTCAATATTCATCTGATACGACTCTCAGATATTGGATAAATTACAATAACAATGAATATTATTTAAAAAGCAACTTACCAATATTAGCTCCATCAAAGCTCCACTTGCAGGACCATTTTACAGTTACTGAACTAAGTTCACATAGTATTCAGTTCCCAAAAACACAACACATTACTTACTACTTACTACGCGATTAATTGTCAGACAAAACTGGAAAACACTTTTGCTCCTTTATGTCGACTAAAATCGATTCCCCATCTGAAACGGAAAATCGGTTAAGTTTAGTATAAATATGTTTAAAATAAAAGTATAAAATGAAAGTGAAATTTGTATCAGCATAAAAGCAAATTTATTGAGCTTGGAAATTTAGTTTAGTTACACAACAAACAGTTTCAGTGCAGGGTTTCCCAAACTTTTTGTATATTGAAACACTTTGCAATCCCAGAAAATTTAACTTAGTCCATTTTTAAGATGTTTTCTATTTAATTTTTGAATTATAATTAAAACACATTATTAAGTGAGTAATTATTTTCAAATATATTAAACCTACATACATACATGATATATATGATAATAATATCACTCGCTTTTTAATGTGAAGCAAAAGATATTTAAATACTCGTATGTTGCAGTATATAGAATTTTCAAAATCATCGCTGAACACCAGTTTAGGTTCAGCGGAATACATTTTGGAAAACTCTGTACTAGCAAATAAATAAAATAAACTGTTTCCCAGATAATTTCTGCTCTTGGGATTCCGCGTGTAACACTGGCTTCGCTATTTATTAGTTGAAGTGAGCATCTAACTAGTAAAATAATCAGCATTGTTCGTCAACAAACAAAATATGTATTTAACAACATTTGTTATTCTTTCCGTGGGGCAAATCATGCATTAAAAAGTAGAGGCAAGTTTTTACAACTCCAATATTCGACACGAACGAAAAGTTAACTGTGTAAATGCGATCCCTGGGAATTAAAAAACATTTGCTGTTGGACGCTTTTAGCAAAATGTATTTCACTCGATTCCAAATCAAACAAAATGAAAACATGCTTTAACAAATACGGACATTCCAAAGAGAAATTGCTATAATGAGTTTTACAGCATATGAGAAATTGAATGAATCAGCAACCATTTGTGAATTATGTTAATGCGTCAGTTCTATTTCACATTTCATTGTAATTTTGTTTATTAATTAATTTACTTATACAGATCTTCAAAAAATCTCCATGTATAAGTCTTGGAAGTGTTACTGAATAATTCAACCAAAGGCCGAATATGATTTTCGAACTTGAGGAGGGTTAATTGAATTGAACAGTTAGGTGATGTTTACAGGGTGTTCCGGAATATGTGCTGTCAGTTTTGTACAGGGGACGTTAAAAAATATAAAAAGCTTCTACAAAAAAGAAAACCCCCTTCTAAACACAGGCCTCTAAAGGAGCCACCTGATAATCGATGTTTTGAAATAACTTTTAGAATACTTGATGCAATTTAACTATTTTTTATACAATGAACAGTATATGATTGCTCTTAAAAAGGAATCATGAAAATATTTATAGCACTTCGGTTTGCCAAGGATAGACTAGGTGGAGCACAATAACAGTAAGTTTTTTTTACCCTTTAGAATAAAGACACGAAAATAATGTTTTTAGGTAGCTTTAACCTTAAACTAAAGAAAACTCTTGATTCATATCGATAAACAGAACAGTTTCTGAGGAAAAAATATTTTTATTAAATACGAATTTACTGAAAAACTTTGTATGTAGGTTCAACATGAGCTCATTTCAATCTTATGCACTCCCCAGCTCGAAAAATTGCAGATTGTTGCGTTCTCCACAATGCTAGACCGTTCGTATTTGCCGCAATGAAAATTATTGATTTCTAATAAATTTTCGCTGGTGTCGACAAGATAGGCATACACTAAAATATTGTTTATCGAAACTTGTTATGTTTTTTAGCGTCTCCTGTAATAATCCTAGAGCATGCCCACTTATTCCGAGACACCCTGTATAATTAATGTTAGCGATGCAATTGCGTTAATTTGAGAAAAAATTTCACTACTCACTAGAATGGGTTTAAAATAATCAACCTTACAATTGCCAAGTAGATTTTTAAATTGATAACAAAAAATCATATTTATAGTGATTCGTATACTTTATTTGATCAGATATTATTGAATGGTATTTGTTTTATTGTTCGGATGAGTTTGTGTTGATCTTAGTTTGATTGTACTGGTCTATACAGGGTGTTTTTTTTTATCTTGAAACGCTTAAATGTTTCGGAAACGAGTGATCCGAGGAAAAAATGTTTCAAATAAAAAGTTAATATCTGAGAGGGGGAAGTTTATTCGTGTCAGAAAAACATCGCCTACTTCGACCTTGTAGGCTAGGCAGTGGTCAACTTGAGAATTTCAAATGGTAACCACATTTTATTGGAGATTCGAGATTCGTGCGTTTCAAGATTTAAAAACCACCCTGTATTTTCCCACTTTTGAGGGGAAATATATTAGAAATTACAGATATATTGTTCAAAATAAATCAGCCATTCGTTGATGAGATTTTGCCTTTATATTATCTATAAGATAAGCCTATAGGCGAAATTTAACTTAATATAACATTTAGACAGAAAGACGGATTGGGTCCATAGCCTCTTTATGTAGGAAATAAAGATTATTTATACATATAAATATATAACATTTATTAACAGATACTTTATTTTTTCGAGTCTTTAATAGATGATTTACCTGGTGCGGCTCGAATGTCCTAACAATAGCAACGAAACTAAAAAAAATCATAAGTTTCTGCACAACAAATCGCACATGAATAGATTAGGTTTGTAGTACAGTTTTTGCTTTTAATGTCGGTTTCCATATAGTTCGGTCCACACAAAGGTACAAAATGCGCTTCAACTTTCCGATCGATGGTAATACTCAACAGGGAATTACGATCTTTAAAAATGTCAGAAACGTAGCAGCGAAACAGTTTTTGTCCCGCTTTATTAGCTGAACAATTACACATTGCAGATTTCACACAGCCAACCAGTTATTAGAATAACTGCGGTCGTGTTTTATAACAAACCCACATATTTTGGCAAGGTTTTTTGTTGCAAACCTTTCTTGTAAATATTAACAAGCAATAATTGGTCGACAACGTCTTGAAATGTTATTATCACTGATGTAACCAAGAAATACGTAGGAATTTAAATTCGAAGAAAAGTAATTTTAAATAAGAACATGTTCTTGCTCTCTAAGTTCTCATCGTAATCTTTTAGACTAAGCATAACAAAGTGGCAATTCAGCTTTGCCAACAATTTAATTAAAGCTTTAATGCCTAATGCCTTTCAAAGGAGCTAGAAATGCAAGATGCATGAACACGCCCAAAAACACTTTGCATTGCAATTCATTTTGCATATACACCTCTCAAGAGTAGTGCAATACCCGTTGTGAAACCTTTCATAATGAACATTTTAATTTAAATAGATGTGAATTACGCATAAAACAATGAAATTAAGAAAATCTACTCACCAAATTTCCCGACGAATTGTTATGTAGTTTTTAATAAAAGCAGTGTTCATAATGCGAATACAGAAAATTCGATTCGCACAAATATTCTAAATATGTATTTTACTACCCGATCAGCCGAAATATTTCATAGACAACGACTGATTTCAATAGGCTCAGGAATATAATAGCCAAACAACTTTTCATCGCTTTATTTACTCAATTGTTAAACATTTTAGATTCGAAAGAGCACATTTGCCGTTGCATTTGAATCACGAGTCGAAATATGTGGCGAAAAATTGTTATTATTCTAGGTAGATTTTTGATACGAAATATGTAGTTAGATTTCCCTTGCCACCACACAATTATTTGCCCAAAGAATAATGAGAAATGCATTTCTGCATGTCAATAGAATTAAAACAGCTCGCCAAACTTCAAAGAAATATACACTAGGAATAATTCGAATACGAAAATACTAGTTCTATGATACTGTACTAACTTAGAAGTAAACTAATCTAGTTCGGAAATAATTCTCTGGCATTAAAGCTATTCAGAGAAGCAAAATTCCAACTTAAATATTAAATGGACCATCATTTATCGGCAATTGAACTTCAAGAGATTTCACTCAACTTTGTAACGAAGTTATAACATTGTACGTAGTCTTCTAGGGATTGTACTGTACTAGTTCGTATAAAACATAAACTATCGACAAACATGAAAGCAAGCCACTTTTCAATTTTAATTTTCCCAAGTTGATGGAGGTTTGAAATAACGAAAAATAAGCACGATACGTAAACAATTCGATTGTGTGTTCGATATCTGGTCGTTATTATTTCCATCCCCAAGGTAACTGGGACATTTAAAAGTACAGACAACGTTTTAAAGCTCTAATAATGGATCGGACGAACAGTCCACTGTGTAAAAGCAATTCATGGAGATTGCAAAACAATGGCAAAAAACACATTTGCCGTTGGAAGCTTTTAGTAAATTTGTTAACCTTTCTGTTTCATTTGGGAGAAAAAAACCTGTGTTACAACCAAACATGGTTGAAAGTGTAGCATGGAAAACGAAGGCAATAGAGCAAATAATGTGCTGATTCTGGGTTCAGAATATCATAAATTGCGTCTACAATATCATTATATTGTCTTGAATATTAATAAGTGACCGGTTAAAGGTAGATTCTTTTCAAATTTACAAACAAGCCGCGATACTAAAGCAAAGGGTTTTCAAATAAATTTAATTTTTATTTTACTCTGTAAGACATTGAGAAAATAATCGCTTATGCCACTCTAATAATTACTATATCTTAACAAAGACTTCTTGGGGAACGTAACCGATTGCTTAACATACCTAAGCCTCTTATATTTCGAAAACTTTTAGGGAATTAGTCTGGTTGAATATTTAGGTAACGTGCTTTTGATGTTGGCGATAACTTTATTAATTCGTGAGGTTATGGGCATATTTCATTTTGGAGTCCTTCACGTGTATAATATCAATTAAGGTACCGTCCTATAAGTGTGTAATTTAGATCATTTCAATAACTACTCTTATACCTTTAGTGGCCGATTAGATGTTGTCCATCAACTAACACGATTCCGCAATTAACACACCTAGTAGGCAAATACTCTTCGAGAATTTAATGAAACAAAATGCAACATTCACCAGTTAATTTTCTAATAACAGAGTGGCCAATATATGCATAAGTCTGATTTAAATGTTGTTTTATTCATTCTTAATTGAGGGATTTAACGATAATAACGTCTTAATTGACGTTATCAAAGCTTACCGCTCATTCGGAGTGAAGTCGGACAAATCGTTACAGGTCAAGATTTTGATCAAGATCATTTGATGCACCGTGTAAAAAAGTACCGAACAGTCATATCATCATCCGTTACGTTGCGTTAAGTCCGTCTTTAGTAATATAAATTTTCGCTGGATAAATTTATAGCCGTAGAATACAGGATGGAGATTTTATGAAACGCATGTTTTCCGGGAAAACTATAAACAAGAGTGTTACATACAAATTAAAAACAAAAAATCCAAATGAGTTACTTTATGATGTGCTCTATTAGTAGTAAGCCTATGGCAATTTCGTCAGAAAATATTGGTTTTCTCTTAAATAGTTGCGTTTAAGTAAAAGCAATTTTATAGAGGTGAAGGCGGACACCATAGCTATGCAGTATAAAAGGAAAATGGGTAATAATTTTAAGAACTACAATGAATAAAACATCGCTGGGACACTTGAAGATATTCGACAAGGCAGAAAAAGCTTTAGTCAAGCAGCTGAAAATTATAAAATTTCAAAATTCACCTTACACAGTATTAAAAATGAATGAAAACGATGAAAAGTGACGGACATTGGCTAATTTGATAAAAAAAATAAAAACTTAATCAGAACAAGAATACGCCCCTTACTTGATCCTAAGACCATTCTTAACGCTTAATAAATGGGCGTCCGCCTTTACTCCACACCCAGGAATGAAGGGAAACACCCTTTACATAAACAAATTTGGAAGAAATGAAAACTTCATTTGTTTTATAATGGAATTCGACAAATAAGACACGGAAGACTCTAAATTATTTTATTCAAAACTCTATTTCTAAAATACCAGTTTTTAAAAACTGAAAAAATCGACCGACGTCACCCCGAACAACGGTATCAATAAAAAAAATATATTCCAACTACTCGGCACCACGATAAGATTTATATCGAACTAGTATATCCAATATTAACACCATTTGTCAATTAGTTAGCAAATTTGAACTAAGTGGTGGAGTTCAAAACTTTGCCAAGATCCGGTTATGTACAAACTGTTCGTACTCCTCAAAATGATGAGGAGGTTTGAAAACTGTAGTGGATCGGTTTGAAATATCTATCAGACGTTGCTCCAAAAACTTTCATTTACGGCCATGTGAAAATTCGGTTTTCCTATGGCTTGTAACTTAAACTTGAAAAGTAATCAACAATACATTTAATGATTGATCAGAAGTGTTGTTTGTTGAACCTGTAGGTATTTTCCAAATTTGAGACTCGATTAATTATATTTAAATATTCTTTTCATATCATTGGTGTATGGAGCATTTGAGCATCATTTAGGTGTGTTGTATGTAACCTTTGTCATGTGCCCGATGTCCGGCTTTTCTTTTGACGCAGTTTTAGTTCTTGTTACCGATGGTTATGTGTTGTAAATAACCGATACGCTTCGAATATTGAATACATTTATAGTAGACACCAAGCGACTCTTCATTCATCCAAAATGTTCATTATATTTTCATTCCTTAACAAAAATATCTTGATTGAGCATTAATTCAGGAAATAAATTAATGTGGAATTTCAGCCTTAATAAACACTTTGCCCAACTGGTCGAAAATAACACATCCAAAATTGGAGTGGCAGGTCGTGCATTACAAATGTAGCACCTGTCTCATGATGGAATGTGAACGTGACTTCACGTTCTCAAGATTTTCCACCATTTATTTTATTTTCACTTGATTTGATGTCATGCTATCTAACACATCCACTTCTACTTATAGTCCAGGAAAGTAACAGGTAAATGTAATTTAATATAAAATAAATTAATGAAAAAATCAAACGTGGGCACTGATTTTATCAAGTGCTGTTCTATATTTTATCAACAACTGTTACATAATGACTATAATTTGGCATTCTTGCAAATGCCATAATTATGAATATTACCGCACTACTACTTTATTAAATTTATTACCGCATTAGTGCTGTCGATCACTCTCAAAGTTGTGTCTCAAAATTGCACATTTTAAAATAAGTTCAAGCGATGGTCTGCCATCTGATATTGAGAATTAAGCTTTTAATGTTGTTTCAGATAAATCACAGAGGAAATAAGAAGCTTTGATCGGTACCAGAACTGGTGCAGTGAAACCAAAGGTAAACCCACAAAGAATATAGAGATCCAAAATGATTAGGGTTTATGTATTTTGCTTACTTTGTTAAAATATGCTACGAATCATTTCTCTCTTGTTAACTTGATTATCTTTCGTTCACTGCGCCATTCCTTCAGCCCACAGCCTCATCGTGCAAATCTTCACATGCGTGCGTTAATAATATTCATATCCTACTGATTACATAAATAACTAGCAAATCACAAAGGACTGAGATCAAACATAACAAATAACCTTGTAATACCTAAAGCACAGTTGTGACATTGGGAAATAAATATTTTAGCGACATTGATGTAGTATCAACGTTTTAATTTTTGTGCGTCAATTTAATACCGAAACCTTTCAATTATAAACCGTTTGCTCCAACAAAATACTTTTCTAATAACCCCCCACTGACTGGCATTAGTCTTAATTTGAATTTTAATGTATTTTACACGTTAGCTTTCGGATTTTATGAAAACGAAGCCATTGTCGTTGGGATAAATGAATTGACTGTCGTGAAAACCGTGCCCACCCACGCTCAAAAATTAAATATTTCTAATACAAAATTGCGTAGGATGACATCTGAGACGAACAGTGTATAGGGACAGCATTTATATATAGGAAGCCTTTATTCTTCATCCAATAAGATATAGGGTTTGTCAAGATAGAGTAGCAGAAGTTGACAAATTAACAAAAGTTTAAGATGGTTAAGTCAACGATGGTTAAGTAGTGGATGGAAGGAACGAACGGAGAACCTGAGAGTGGCAAGTCAAAATAGTCTTCTCTATTTAAACGAAAGCTTTTCCTATTTGAGTACTTTTTTAATTTTTAAAAACAAAAGTATTAAATCAGATTTATTATACCGGTTGAATAAATTAAATAATTATCTTCTGCTCCTCTGTAAATTATTTGTATACACATTTAGTTCCGTTCTAATCGTAAGGCATTGAATCTCAGAGGCACATTTCCTTAGTCATTTACTTTGAAGTAAAAACCTCACTATTAGTAAGGAATTATTTTCCGTTAATATATCGTTTAAACAAAGTAATATTCAGTAAAATTACTGAATTCTCCTGGTTGGCTGCATCCCAAGGCGCATAAAATCAAGCGAACAAGACAAATTACGTCCAATAATCGATAACTGGTTCATGCCGATTACCTTCATAAGTACAAATAATCGACTTATATTGCCAACAGAAATAGCCTGATAGCTATGTGATTTTAGCTCCCATTCGCTACAAATTAATCAATCCGAGAAGCATAAAACACAATTGATTAATTGGATGATAGGTGCTTAATAACACATTATGTACCTATTATTCAGGTGTGTCGTGAATTGAAAGCTAGCAATAACCAAGAGGGCATTACCAACTTTATAGTCGAATAATATTGTTGCAACCTTAAAAGGCTACCCATTGTGGCAAGTCGAAATCCATATCCATAACATAAAGTGTAGGTACGTTCTGTACTGGAATTTTGATCATATATTTTCTGTGGTTAACTGAAATCTTCTTACGCTGATTACATTTTTTAAATTAAATTATTAATCAAGTTATTAACAACGTACACATCTGGAGACGAAAAATGCTACACATACCAAATGAAGAATCTCTCGGTAAACATATGGACAGAGATAATTTTTCCAAGCGCCATATACACATTTTCAAAAATAATTCTGGCTTGAGGCAATTATTTACTAATATAAACGGCATATGCAGGTTCTCTTTTTAAATAAATGTTCATTTGCTATGACTCTGTTTGTTTGAACTACAGGAGAATAAGTTTAAAACCAATAGTCCATCACTCCTTATACATATATAAAATGTATGAATCTAAAACAATGTTTCCTGTTCGTTATATTTAAGTCATCCTGTATATTATACAAATGTATTGTGTTAACGTCTGGCGATAGTGGTTTATACCTAAGCGGCTTTGATAAATGGTTATAATCGAGTAATGAGTTTTAAAGTTTTTCAATTAATTTCCCAAGACAGTTCCGTCGGATGCTGTTATTGATGGTGGATAATTATTTTAATAATATAAAACCATTGCTCCAATTTCATTCGAATCATTCTTACAATCAAATGGCAGTTGAACAAGAATCGATAAGCAATTAAATGGGTTTGAGAGATTCTGCAAGTTAGATTACAAAAGTCCTACCAATTATTGAAAAAGCTGTAAAACGGAGGTTGAAGTCAAAATACTTAATTAATCGATTGTCCAGTCATTCCCAGTTCATCTTTAATAGCCAGTTTTTATTGGCTATAAAACGGCCGAATAGTAGTCCGAATTAAACTCACAAAAAACATTGAGGAGAAAACTCTGGAAAGTAAACCAAACACCACCAACAATTTCACAAATCAGAAAAAAAATTTTGCAGGAAAATAAATTTGGGTATAAGCTATGCCTAGAACTGGAAAAGTGTGTGTTTAATTTATACATGAAATATATGTGTCCGTTTGCACACATTTTTCTAATCCTTCAAAGTTGTGGAAGCATAATCTATTCAAAGCCAGACGCAGTTTTCCAGCAAAAGGACACTTCTGTAGAGTTACATGTAGTTCAAATATATCGAGCAAATATCTAGACCATTCTCCAAACTTTGGCACTCATATTTCATTCGAATACCTACATATTTTTAGCAAGAATAAAATTTTAGTGGACCGTTTAAACATTGAAGCTGTGTTTTATGAAACATGTATGCGCCCTAAAGGATAGATTAACAAAATTTTAGTTGAATATTAACACGCATTCCTCAAATTCATATTTTATAAATGCACTTAAAATTAATCCGCTGTAATAGATTGGACCTACTGATATAGAACTTTAAATAAGAATTGAGGGTAAAATCAAAATCCTTAAGAACAAGCTCGAATAATTAGTTTTCTTGCTTTGGAAAACATAATATTCCATTTTTAAGTGAGTGTTTTCGGAGCGGTTTTTTTTTGTAATTAGTAACGAGGTAGTTTAGTATCGATGTTTTAAATCCCAGCTAGAAAAAAATTCTGGATATGAAGGGATTCAAAGGAAAATTTATAAAACAGTTATAAAATGCTACCAAGCTTACTGATGTTTTTTCTGCTTTTAACGATGAACTCTGTTTATTCCAGACTAGCGCTGCATCATGACTGCATCAAAGTGAATGAAAATCACAAGCAAAATAGTGAAAAGTCGAATCAGGTCATAGGCAGCGATTAACACAATGAGTAAGTAGATATTTGAAAAAATTTTATTTTTTTTCTTAAAATTCCTCTTAAAGTTTAATGTATATTTATTAAAGAAAATGGATATTCTGGAGAAAAGTCAAACTGAATTAGGGCAGTTGAATATGTAAGCATATTTCAACTTTGTTTATATTAATGCTTCAAATGGATTAGGAACGTTATTTAAAACATCTTAATTGAAAAGGCTGCGAAATGTAATTAAAACGACTTAACAGAAAAGTTAGCACCTAGCGAAGGAAACTCCATTGTCTTGTGGTTATGCTGGAATTAAGCTATACTTTTACAACACAACTTTCCGCTTTCGTTGTTTATTGCCGAAAATTTCAATTTTAATTTAGTTTCGTTTGCCTTTTCTCGTTATCGCCAAACAAGTATTCTTTGCGAACAAAAATTTTACAAAATTGATAATATTATTTTATTTGTAGCAGTTATTATATATTTTCATAACAGGTTCATAAATTAAAATGTACGCGACTAACGCACTTAGTACAGTTTATTTAACGTTTGAGAACTAAACTAGCTGTCCTTTTATTTTCTATTTTCTTCAGAAAATTAGATTTTGTGAGTAGATGTTTCGAATGTGGTTGTGTGAAAAGTAACACCTCTTGTATTTATGCTTTCTTAAATAAAGTAACGATTGTTGAGCAACTAGGAGACATTGATTTTAAGGTGGTCGAAAATTTTCTTCAACCGGGACACAAGTCTCTTGGACTAATGGAAACCGAAATAGAAACTCATTCCTATATTTCGGTTTACAAAAACATTTCAAAAAGATAGCAAATGAACTAACTAACTTGATTTTTTAAACTAAATAATATTAATGCAAGATCAAGGTATATTTTGAGTAAAGTGAAAAAACTGTTTCATATTCACTAGCATTTTAGAAAAATCTGAAAATCTGTTGAAAATGTATAAACAGAATACGACACGCATTCTGTGAATATTAATACACTATCTGTGAAAAATTTGAGTTCCTATAACTGATCTAAATATACTGTAAATGTATGTATATTAGTTTTTGAAACTGTGATCTTGTTTATTCATATTAACGTTAAATCAGTATTTTGAAATTTTTGTTGTTTCTTGAAGTGCCGTGTCAAAGTTTAATTTCTGGTGAAAGAAATGTTTCGCGAAATCGCGAAGCGACGGTGCGTCAATTAGCAGGAATAAATCGGAATGGCCTGCCTTCGACATTTAACAATAGTGGAGTTCCACTTGCTGCGTTTTTTGCGTACCTAATGATTTCGAGATGTGACTTGAAAAATATCCACGCATAATCAATTTTGCTTCGAGTTTCCTAAACCAATCGTATAAAATGTAGTTGGTGAAAATGCGACGTAATCTGAATAAAACCGAATTCCTTGTTTAACTTTGTAAACTGATTCACTAGTAACTCCCGAATCGCCGCAGCTCTGATTCCACCTTTTTATTGTTTCCAACTACGTGCTTCGAGGACTCAATTTGCTGATTCCCGACCTTGATTTTCGGGTACTTGAACCCCACTTATTTTCATCACACTATTTATTGCGATTTAATCAAGCCAACTGCAAATACGCACATTCAGTAATGCACTAATTGACACAATTTAGAGAACAAATTCTGAATGAATCTCTGAATATAATGTTATTTAATATCCAGTGGAATTATTTAGTTGGATGCATTGATAATCCCAGTTTAGGAAATTGTGCAATTTAGTGACCAGTAAACGTACGCAAAGGCTAATTTATAAAAGCAAATCATTTATGCAATAATGCTTACATTAGTCACAGATAAATTTGCGTATGGCAAACACGTGTCGAAGTAATTAAAAACTATGCTTGTTGTACGAGGGTGCGTTTGTGTGACTGTAATAGAGCAAATGCAATAATTTTGCTGTTCAACAAAATGCCATTTAAAGGTCCAAATATCTCGATATAGATCAGGATATAAATGACATTGTGAAAAACGGGTTAAATAGGATAAAAAAATATGAAAACGCAATGCGATCTGAATCCTGAATAATCAGGGTTGCAAAATTTAACTAGGACGATTAGTTTAACAATACATGGGGTAATTAGATCAACTTCCAATTACATACAATTTTCTAAAGATATTGATGATTCTGTGTGTACCTGAAATACGTTTGATCGAAACAAACAGAAATTATTTTATATTTCAGCCATAGCTTCAGTCACTTTCAGCACGTTTGAATAGCAAATAGTAATGGTAATATTTTAGGTAATAATCTTATGCAGCAGGTAGAGCAATTTAAATAAACAGGTTATTTATACTAGCAAAAACGTTCGTCGCATAAAATTTCATTTGAGATTTAATTAGAAATCTTGCATTTTGCCTCAGTAAAGTATTATTTACTGCAGTGTGATAATTAATGGAATATAAAACAATGATCGCTTTTCCAAGTTGGCAATTGCGATAAGCGTTATCCCTATTTAAAGATATTTTCTCTAAGATGGAACAATTTAAACTAAATTTACTGAATGAGCAAGAACAAATTAACAATTCAGTTAGATTTTGCCAAGACAGTTATACTGGTTATTCCCAAAATAAAGGGCAAACATGATACAGTATAATCAAGTGAACCAAGTGAAGGGCCTGGAAGTAATTTTCCAAGATGGTACATTTCGACGAGAAGAAATATGTCGAGGATAAATGCACGATTTGGTTTGCTTAAACTAAATGGTTGTCCTCTTAAAACGCTTAATTATTTAAATCAAACATTTATCAAAAATCTTAAATTCAACATTAAATTTTTAATTCCTCGTGGTAAATACGGCGCCTAGTAGTTACATATTCGTTGATTATTAATTGATGTTTTTTAAAATTTTCTGGCAACATGGATTTTCCGATGGCGCTCTTTGAATCACCTATTTCTCAATTAAGTATTTGTTTCTGTACTGAGCTGAAGAAATTCGCTATCTTCTTCATTTGAGTCTTCGGAGCAATATGGAAAAAGTCTGACCGAGAAAGATCCCAAGTGTACCAAACTTTCCGAAATTTAGCACACATTCTTTTTTTTTACTCAGTTTTCCACACACACATTTTTCGTTTTTCGTTTACTCAGTTTTCCACTGTTTTTTTGGATGCTGTGTAAAGTTGTTTTTAACCAGAACTGTTTTAAGTGAATGTTGCGTAAAAGTAATTATTTGCCGATTTTTAAAGAGAAGTAATTTTAACAAATTATAAACATCTACTTTCAACTTTAAACTTTTTTAGTTGAGCCAACACTACTCTTCCTTGCTCAGTGATTTAGATATATTTTTTGGTATGATTTTTTTTATTGACATTAGTTCTGTATTTTTCTAGATGCAAGTATATAAAATATGTACCTTGCGCAGTCATATTTGCATTAGACAGTAATTCTTCTTAATTTGTTGATACTTTAAAATAAATATCTCAAAAGATGCAGTTATAAAACTATTGAATCTGCAACATTCCGTATACCAGAAATACAACACTCACAAGTTTTGTGCATGCCACAGATGCATTAAACTGACCCAAATATATTTCAAATATAGGCCAGACCGCTCAATGTCGCTTAGCTGTCCCGAACTATTATCCACTAAATTTTCATTAATTCCTTTCAAGCTCATTCATTCTTGCTAATTTGATTTATTCGAATTAATTGCGTCCCTTACCTAGAGAACAATAGTTGCTTCCATCAAGTTCAACCTTCTTCATATAAATCGATTAGTCGACTTAATTGGAAAATAATGGAGTTTCGGGTCAAGGCAAAAAACGCACTGATCTATATGGAATATCTCCGTCAAAATTTTAGCGGTTTCTTGTCCTAATTGCTAGAGGAATGGATGGGAAGTTACTAAGGGTAAATGTCCAAGTTTGGATGTAATTTATTGCGTCTGGAGGGTGTAACAAATTGTCCTGTTATTTGTTAATGGTAATGTTCGTTCGCCCACAGTCGAAAGCTGGAGGAGGAGGAGGTTCAATTGTTTCGACCAGTTAAACGTCCAGATTAGTTTGCAACAACTTTTCTTCAAATTCCATCGACATTCATTTGTCACCTGCCGTAATTTTTCCGAGTTTAGGTCAACAAATCCTAATTTGATTTTCAATTTTATACTCGATGAACAGACAGGGAATAGGCAATTTTCCGTATCGTGGTTTCGTTTTGAGGAAAATTTCATTACCATATTTCCGGTAGACAAAAATTGAATCCAGGAAAAAGCTCAACGTACATGCATTGTGTTTTTTTTCTGCAGAAACATTAGTTTGATAACTTTCTTAATCACTTATTTTTTGTTGATGCTCAATTTAAACCTCAAAATCCAAAAAAATATTATATTTGTTTTTATGGAATATTACTGGAATATGTTATTGATATTCTTTTTGGAATATTGCCGAAGTAATTAACCATTTGCATCTTAATGATTTTGGTAATTAAACACATTTTCTTGGTGCCCTAGAGATGTTCGAAAACTATTTACGTTCGAAAGAATATTTCGAGCTTAAACTATACCAGCTTAAAAGAAGAGCGCCTCGAAATATATGGAGTACCGTAAAATGACGAACCCAATATCCAGTTCACCGATTCACTTATTGCGGAACACGGAATAAAATCTCCTTTTGTATTTAAGCAAACAATGACTTTTGCGTTTCGGAAAATTGAACATTAAGCCACTATTGACTTGCATTGATGAAATGGGCTCGACAATGAATCAATTTCTTACTCAGATAGAATTTTATTTACTTCTCATGTGGATTTTTCAGTGATACAAAAAAGCTCGAAGTTTAACCGAATATAGATAAATATAAAATTTTGAACAAGAAGACTAGACAACAATATTTTTCAACACATCGGCATGGCTGTACGGTGTGAGCAGTCTTACTTTCACTCGTTAAGTTGTGGTTTAGCTATCTGCTAAATCTCGATGATACATACATGGATCTATAACGAGGGTCTGTTTATATTTCAATGCTTGAACAACCTTCGTAAAGCTAGGTAGCCTCGCGTTCGAGAAATAAATTACAACAAAATGGATAGCGCTTAGAACGCTACTGACCTAGATACGAATAGAATACTATTCTAGGAATAAAAGACATGGGATGTAAAAAGGCGAGGAGAACGGTGCAGATGCACAACATGCTTCTGAATGTGAATCGGGCAGAACAGTGACACAATCTTGCTAGTTATTAGGCATTATACTTAGTGGGGCTTAACGGAATAAATGAATATTTCTAGCATTTAGTAAAAAGCTTCCTTGCTTTCGTAATAATGTAATCAGTCTGAGGTGTAGACGCAGATTACTAATATTTACAGAAAACTGATAAAAATTAGACATTTGCATATTTGATTGCATAAAGTCGCGTATCCAATGATGTGCTTTCAATGGACTGAATAAAGTTAATAGAATAAAGAGTATAACTTAAAATAGTTGCTCTAACGTTGAACGAAAACTTATATCCAATGTGTTTGTGTGTGACATTTCTACCTATTTTGCATAGAATCATACTATTTCCAAATATTATTCTCCAAGCATATCAACTGCAAGCAATTCAAAGCTCTATAAATGTCGATATGTGAATGATTACAGTTTTGCGGCATTCAGATCCTAATGACTCCCTGAGAGCCCGTTTCTAAAACCTTTTCAGGCAAATACGCCAATTTCGCTGACTCAGAAGGATTATATCAGCACAACATAAGTCTTATGCAGACTCATTGGACAACAATCAGAATTAAATGCTATTACACCCGCATAAACTTCAATAATATTTTATTGGAAAATACTACCTGTCATGTGAAGTATTCAATAAAGAAATCAGGGGAAGGCAGTAAGAGAGAATTGCAAATAAAGCAAGTGTTCGGTGAAAATAATTTTGAACAAGAAACTGCAATATGAATGGCGTATTTATGTGAACAGCCCTAGTAGTCGATAAAAACTTGTAAATGATAGCGAATGCTACAAAGCAATTAGTTGTCGAAAAACACGTAATGATTGGACACAAATTATTCTGTGCTAATCGGTGGTTTCTAGTGAAAGTCGTATGAAAATTCAACAACTTCCTTCGGATGGACGATACCACGAAAATATTAAATTTATGTAATCTTAATTAAAAATATTACATCTATGAACAAACAATAAATTATTTAAAGTAACGGAGTTGCTTGCATTGCAAAATAGAAATAGAGACAGAAAACGCAATTCGGCGTTTGAAGACGATTAATTTTTAGAATACTGGTATAATCTTATCTTAATAGACACGAATTTCTGTAATGTATACAAGTTTAAACTAGAGTCACCCCATTAAATATAATTTATAAATTATAAAGCATGTATTTAAGTTCCGATTTTTCTATACAAAACTGTATAGGTAGACTGATAAGATTCATTAGGAATTTAAAGAAAATCTAAAATAATTTATAGTTAGTTTATAGTACTATAATATTATGTCTAGAAAATAATCTCTTGTGGTTTAAATATGGTGAAAACTGTTGTTAAAAGATAGTATCAAGAACCTTCATACAACGTTAGGAAGATAAGCGAATATTTGTGCACTTTACATCGGGAACCTTAGAGCTCTTAAATCAGAAATCAAGAAAATCGGAAAGCTATAAATGTCAGAAAATATTTCCATCTGTGAGCTGAACTGCATTAGTTGAAAGACTAGGCTTCACACCTCATCAAAAAGTTATTTTTTTATTGTTACGTATATACGTTAATTATACATGAGTTATAAATCAACTGAACTTATGCGACTGTTATTATTTTTATCGTTTTTCCAACACTCCCCTCAAATGTCCTCTGCTTTTGATTTTCTCGACCGACTTTTCAGGATTGAAAATATTTATTACTTACGTCTATAAATTTTATATTAGCAGTTAAGTTCTTGTGACATTCATTTGAATGGAATAAAATTGGCCGAGAAAACTGATTATTTTTTTTTAATACGAAAAAATCCTATATTTGGATAAAAAAACAGCAATATTTCCATGAAAAAAAAACATTTGAGTAGGAAATTTATTAAAACGCATTTAGATGGAGCACTAAAGATCGACCAAACGTTTGAAATTTCACAAAAATTGGTCAATTTTGTAAATAAGTTGGAAAAACCACAACAAAGAAGATGAAGAAAGTCATCAGGGCGACAAAACAATTGTAGTCAAAAGGAAAGGAATATAAATCAGTATTTTTTTAAACGGTAAAATCTCATGAATTTAGATAAACAAAAATCACAATTAGTAATAAAATTGCAAAACTTTTGTAGAAAACGAATCAATAGATAAAAAAGCAAATATCAGTGTTAGCTTTCTGAACCGTAGAAAGAAGATTAGGCACATAAGTAAGGATATACACAGAATGGTTGTGCAAGCAATTTGTAGCCATGAATTGGTTTCAAAAATGGCAATAGAATTATCCAACGAAAAAAGTGCTTAAACATGTTGGTAAAGAAAAACAGAAAAGTAAAGACGAGTAGAATAAAGATTACTTAAAGACACTGAGAAAATATGTGAATTGTAATAAAAACCAATAAAGCTTTTTTGGCAATACGATGTACGTCTGCGTCAACATATAATTAAAATTCAGAGTTAAGCAATCATCTAACAAATGTTTGGACAAATATCATAATTTTTTATCAATAATCCACAAAATGCGAGTTGGTATTAAGCTTTATAGTTAACTGAATAAGAAGTAAAGACCGGCAATAACACGGAATAGACAAAATTCAATTCAAACAAAGAGTAACGAGCTTCCAATAAACCTCTTGTTCGTATAGTTACAAAAACTCCCGATGCAATTGAAATAGCTGCTGATATTCTTCAACATTTCCTGGAAAATTCTAAATAAATATAAGAGAATAGCCAAGCACTTAAAACGTGGAGATAAGTGCAGTTCGGTAACAAAATAGCGATCGAAATGGAATTGTTAACGATGATAGGAAACAATTTTCAAAGTAAATACAATAATCTAAAGTAAGGAGCTACGTTTATTTGAATAAACCACGAGTTACCTAAATAACTAAAACGCCTTTAATTCGCTTTACAGATTACAAAACCCCATTTTGCTGTTCGATCTTTGTGTTGCAACTAAGTGGGTGTAGATAAGACTAACGAGATGCATTAGGAATTTTCAGCAAACCTTATCCAATTTATTTTTGTGTCATATATTGTGTGGAAAATAATGGTTTGCGATTGCAACGCGGTTAAAACTGTTTAAAGATGAAATATAGTAGCAAGTTTCTTGAGCCAACAATGGAAAATAAAAGTGCACATTTTTGTAGGAAACTTTAAGCTCCGAGATCGTTATAGAGTCGATAAAGCACCTATATGTTAGTAAATGCTTTATTTCAAAAGTGGCACCTTATTAAGACTCTAACGTGTATAAGAAATATAACCCTCTTATCTGATTAAAGATGCTAATACATTTTAAACGTTCAATATTGATGCATCAATTACTCTCGCATATTCTTCTAGCTTTTTTTATACAGCGGTATATTTTATAATCTTGAAAATGTATGAGCTTAACTGGGCCAAGCCCATAGCTCCATTTCCATCCTCAAAAATATAAATAATTTATCAAGTTATTAAAATTTTGTGCTGGCCATAATCGTTTACCACTTTTTCCAATTCCCAAATGCATAGCACAATTTGATATTCCCGAGAAAATCTCAGACACCTGAGTTTCGAATAAATTGGGTCATGGAAAAATAACACTTGAATAATCGAGAAGGGTCTCTCCGCTCACGAATTTCTCTACTCAATTTTACAGACCGTATTCGTAATATACATTAACCTATTTCCAAATAGCTTTAGAAGTTTTTTTTTTAATTTCCAGTTAAAATTTGAGGTTTTGCGGACTTTTTTTCAGAAAACCTTATCGAATACAGTTAAAAGGTTTGAGTAAAACTTATACCTACTCTTTGCTGAAATAATTAAATCATGTATATCACTGTATAACTTGCCTAATTTATTATTTGGCTTTGAAGGCCGAAGTTTGGTTTTGTGTATTACAGAGTCGGATATTTTGTCTCAATTCATAATTCATATTGCTCGAATGAAACCTGCGAAAGCTCGTTTACTTTTCCATTCCCAACCAATCTGATTGATCAGAAAAGAAACTTCCTGTTCCAAATATAAGAAAAAAGTAATATTTAACTGGAATTTGAGCATTGTCAACTTCCAAACCACTATTCCTGGGTGGATTCCCTTGAGTGTTGCACGGTTCACTCCGCAGCGTTACATTGAAGACAATGATAAATTGTATTGTTCATTGTAACAGATTATGCATGTGCCAACATAAATCAATTTTGACGCCAAAAGAAGATTTAATACGTATTGAATACAACCCCAACGTTTTTATGAAGGAAACCCATTATAGATTGCCGCAGGTTGTTTGGGTTCCTTTAGATGAGCTATAGAGATTTCACTTAAAAGCACAGATAAAAAAAATATTTTTATTGTAAAACTGACGAGGTACTCTAAGCTATACGTAGCAAAAAAAATTTTATAACAGGTTATTTTCCTCCATCAAAACTATATGAAATACATGGAGTCCAGTGAATAAAGCTGTAGTAAATCCTTAAAGCATGTAATATTTAATAAAGTATAGAGTAGCTAAAAAAGCGATTGATTGATTTTTCTCGATACTTTTTCCCAGCACGCTGATTTTTTCACTTGCAAGTTTAACTTACACATAGCTTAAAATTGGCTATTCCTCTTCCTTAAAATGAATATTTTTTTTCACTCGGGATGACGAAGCATAATAATGTCGTTAATATAATAATTCCTTAAAGTTTATGCTTTTCCTCCTCTTGAATTTACTCCCTTTTTTATACGACAATGCTTACATTTACATTCCCGCATTCATTAGTATTTACTTAACTTTAACAATGCACTGGTACAAGCATTTACTACATTTCATTCACTTAGCCCAATATTTATAAAATTAATTACTTACTGGATTGTCGTCATTTCACATCACATTTTAGGATGTTAACCTTAATGTAAGTGCAATATTTTATAAACCTACTATACCAACACGCTCTGCGCACATTTTCTTGGCCGTGTTAAATAGATTTGCGCTCCAACAAAAAAACCTACAGTTAGTTTAGGACCCTTTTAGGGTTATGTGGAAGAGCAAATAATTTGATTAAAGAAATGAAATGAAAGTGAAAATCGCCAAGCGCAACCCATAAAACCCCAAGATGTTAACGTTTTATGGTTAATCAAATTTTAGCAACAATTTTACTACTTCAGTAAATATTAATGTAATTACCTAAAGTTACCTCGACTGGCTCTTAATTTATTAAAATGTCAGCAAAAATAATTCTGCATATAATATAACAAGGCCATTTGCCAAACGAAACAATCAACATTTTTATCAAATCGCTTTAGTCGAAACAAGGTAAATTAATCCACAAACCAGCCCAACTTATCTCCGTTTCCGTTTAATCACTTTTAATTTGTTATGAAAATACTTGAAACAAAGTGAAAGAGGGTCATTAGAAATACAAGTGAAATTAAATTGCAGTTGGATTGTGAGATTTATTTAGAGTTGAAGAGTGCTATTAAATAACGGTGTTAGTGCCAAAAGATAAATTAAAGCTATCTTAAAACCACAAACCACTTTTCTCTCATCTTTGCTCTGTTGCAGGTTATTATGAGAATTGATTTTAGAACTACAGAAAATAATAAGCTTTACAATTTGAACAAGTCGAGATTACCGTCACAAGTCAGAAATATGTAAAAGAACCGTTGATACCGGACTTTGAAAAATCCTTGTATCTGTAAAAGCAGCAGAATAGTACAGCTCGAGAAAAATTTAATATTGTAACAAAAAAAGCAATCCAGAGCAAACATTGTGATAATGATATTAGCACTTTCGTTTGTCCACCCTTCATTTGCTGATATGAAAAGGTTTATTATCTAACTTTTCTTTGGATATATTTATAAGCATATTGTACTAAAACAATTGCGTCCCATTCCTTTGTGCGAGCTGGCAGACTTGCTAGTTTTATGGCAGATCTCTTTACAGTTCCTAAAGGTGCAAGTCAAGATTAAATTAAATGTGTTATTAAACTTGAAGCTAAGAAAATATTAAATGGTTGGAAGTGACTGCGCTTTTATAATTTGTTTCATGTTGATGATTTTTTTATGGGATACATTTGATATTAAATACTTATCGTCAATGTGTGTTACCCGAAAAAATTATAAAAGATGCGTCCAGTCGAAAGAACTTTTTCCCGTCCAGAAATTACTCTATACGAGGGAGAAAAACCACACAATAATTATTAACGATAACTTTTGCCAGAAGCAGAGAAAAGTTATTAGAGTAGTAATAGTAGTAATCAAAAATTATCAACTACAGTTTAAATAAATTATGGAACTATTTAAGTTGTTGGATTTGCCTAATATAAGCTGCAATTAAGGCTTAAGTTAATTAGGATTCAAAATGTTTCAATTTCCGCTAAATATCTGCGCGCATATACGAAATACTGAAAAAGTAAAAGTTTCTGCACAAACATGAATCGAAGACATTTTTCAATAGCTTTGAAAGGAAAACTAACTTCACAGTTTATGGCCGCTATTAAAAGGTTTACTATATCTTATTTTTATGTCGATGTTTTGATCTGAACGGCGCTGTTAAAAAATTATGTTCACTTACATTTAGCGAAGTTACTAGTTTTATATCACTTTCCTAAAAAGCTCCCAAAGCCGGGCCTTTCTTCTTTTAATATAAACTTTTTACTACACAGAGCGTTGGGCAGATATAAAAGCATTGAAAGCAAACTATAGTTTCAAACATAAATCAAGAGCAGATGGGATTTGAAGGTAAAAACTTAGTGTTTGAAATTTATAGTTTATTTGCGGATGTAAGTCCTAATTCACAACTCTTTGGAAAAGAGGAACAATTCAAAATCATAAGTAGAGAATCTTTGTGAAAACTTTCGTAAGTTCCAAAACTAATTTTTAAAAGGAAATTAAATTTTACCGGAACTTGGTAGAGAGGGAGAGATAAGCTGATATTTAGCTCATAAGGGGTCGATATTTCATTAACTGTTTCCACGATAAAAATGTTGTTCTGAAATTGTAGTTTTGCCCCCAATTTAATATATTATTAAGTAAAGTCTCATGCCAAAATGGGTATTTAGTAGTTAAAATCAAAAGCTTTCCAAATTCAAAAATGTTTGCTTCTCACGAATATTGCCCAATTATACTATATTACTGGCTAACGCATAGAATGCTGCTGACTCCCTGCGAGGTTCAACCAAAAAGTTTTATTTTTGCTCATTTTAGGAAACTAAGTTTACCTGAAAAATAAAGCAAATGTATTTTACCAAACGCGAAGAAATCATTTCAAACGCTCATTTGGTCCACTAAAATTGCTTAAAATTCCCCGATTAAACCAACTTAATTACAGTTTTCCTTAGGAATAACATTTACTGAGTATCACATAACTGGTACTAGTATTGCTAGAATTCGGTGACTTTAATATGATAATTAAAGTTTAATTTTGTTCTCAGCTGATGTTTAGGACGTATTTTAATTAACCATTTTCACCTTTGGGAATTAAGAATATGTTCATCGAGAGCAAACATTATCTGAAAGCTTTTAACTGTTAAAGGTACTAATGTTTCACATTCGTTGAAATTCACCTCTGGTTGGATAGTCAAAGAAATTAAGTGAAGATTGAAATAATAACAGTGAAGTAAAGCGTAACGTATTATTTTTTGCCCTATTGATGGCATATTTAGGAAATGTTTTATAGAATCCAATCAACTTACAATAAAAATCAATTATAAACCCTTATTGAATTAAATTATATAAAGGTCATATAAGTTACAAGAAATATCTACTTAAGACCGCCAAAGGAAGGAAGAGTATACGCCAAGAAAAATGAAAATGAGAAATGATACAAGAAAGCCAACAAAAACATTAAGAGTTATGGAGGGGAAAATATAAAATTCTGAAGATAAAATTCTGGACAGTAAATAATTTGGGCTAACGAACAGACATTGTCAGCTTCGACTGATGGCGAAATAAAATGAGAATTTCGAACATTAGAAATTGTTACTCTACTGCATCGCTGAGCATTTTCGAAGGATTTTTCAAATTGATAGAAAACTATCAAACTAAATTTTGGCCCTTTGGCGTTAGACTAAATAGCCATAGACTGAGCAAGAGAAATCTAGAACTATCAATTAACAAAAACTGCCAGTAATTACACAAATAATGTAAGACGTCTTCTCAACTTTCCTCCATTATTGAACATTGCAGGGAAACGTGTTTTACGCTAAACGAGCTTCACAGGCTGCAAAAGAACCGAAAGTTTCAGTCATAGAACCAAATTAAATAGAGCCCGCAAACTTGTCGAGTTGTTGGCGAATAGAACTTTTGTTAGAGTGGCGATGAAAGTTTAGAGCGGAATATTAAAGACTGGCACATGCGGTTTTACAAGATTTCAACACATTGGGAATTGCAAATAGTGTTGCCTTTTGGCAAATGGTTAAAAGGCAGACACAGTTACTGATACGCGACTTTAAAGATTCAGTTGCTTCCGAGTGAAAAAACAAACACAAAGTAATTTTTTGCCAAATATTTTCTCAAGATCTGTCAATAATAAATATTGAACTCTGCTCACGTCATTTTCACAGAAAAATGCACATTTATGTGTTGTTTTCTGTATGTGTTCAGCTCTTTTTTTCTGCGAATGGAAAACTGAAGTGTTAGCATACGATTTAACAAACACACGGAAGCTGAGTCTGCACGCATCATCTGTACATTTTCTTTGTGCTTCAGAAATATAAATTTATTCATATTGCCTAGAGACCGAAGCCGTATAACGAGGAAGCACGTGTTGTTTATGAAAATAGAAATGTATTCGCAATTTGGACATTGTCTATATAATGTCGTCCCTAGAGAAACCTTTGGATATTGTTTGAATATATTTAGAATCCCGGGATATTCGGAATGCCATGATGTGTTCAGATAGTTCATTTCAGATGTCCCTATTAACTACTAGCAGTGATGTAAGAGATTTTGTTGGAAAAATCCTCGTTTCATCATGTACGGGTAACTCAGAATTTTACGATTTTGAGCAAATGGCGAGTTACGACTACAATTTGTTTGTACCATTAAAGTGGCCCGCATTTCTCTGGCAAAGAATAGGACACAAGCATTTAACGATTTATAGATGGTGGGTAATAATTCTTTCTCCCACAACACATGTTAAGACCGCTAAAAGTTCCGCAAAAACCCAAACAAGAAATGGAGTTATAAATTAATGACATGGTGAGCATGTATTATTTCTATTGTGGGGATGTAATGCGAGAAAAGCAATAAACTCGGGAGATGTACGAGCATAAAAAGGAAATAACGGTGCAAATGAAAGCCAAATTGCTATATCCTGTCGCATTATTTTGCCTCTAAAGGAGTCTAAGATCTTTTGTGTTTGCTCAAGTTAGGTGTTATTAAGTATCAATCATTCTCTTAAGCACTTTCGATCAACACTATTTCTAAGTAAGGATGTTTCACTATAATTTAGTATGCAAATTTGCCATCGGCTTTTTCAAAGCTATACTGTTCTCTTGAAAAAAATGCACTTAGTTATTTAAATTACAGTTTCCGAAACATTTAACGTTTTGTATCATAGTGAAAAATACCAACGATTCAAAACTTTTCAAAACAAAAATTTATTTCTAAAAATTTAAATTTCTGATCTTAATTGTATAAAAACCCATAATTAATACTGATGCCGTAGAGTTAATTTACCCAGCCAAAGCAAGAAAGTGAATAATACGAGTATATGTCCAAGAAATAAAAACAAACTGTTTTAAAGAGGTAAAAGATAAATTGGGTAATCAAGCTGGTTCTACAGGGATACTTTATCGGAGCTAGTGCCACAATAGTATGGGCACCAAAAAACAGGAGATCCGAGACACTGCAGTAGCGCATAGATATTGTCGGAATACACGATAGGTATTTCTAGAACAATTATGATAAAGGAATAAAGCCGCCAAAAAATCTGTTATACCAAAAGGACACTAAAGTTTGCACTTTCCAGGGAATAATTTTTTATGATTTCTGTGAGGTGTTTAAAATTTTGCTTAAACCGTCATTGAATCAGAAATAATTAATGTCTGTTTGCCAACCGTTTTTCAATCAAAAGTAAATATCTCATAATATGTAATATTATATAATAACGAACAATAATGATTTGAAACACCAAAATGTTTGTATTCATAAAACCAGCTACGGTTGGTTATTTTTTGCTAATTAGAATATATTTAAAATGATCAGTCGGTACCACCGAAGTAAAGAGTTTCGGTGGTATCGGGTCAGTGTCGTTCGGAAGTCTATGAAAAGTATTAACACATAAAACGCATGGCTATAGGAGATGCCATGTAATAGATGTATTGATCTGAATCGTTTGGCCAATGTTCTTGTGAAATATGTAACAACTATTTTAAATACAATGTGCCTACTTTTTAAAATAACATATGAACAGAAAAATGCGAACTAACGAGACACTTCAGATATTAAGCAAAGCATACGCGAAGCAATTCGTGATAACAATGTGAGTTAGGGCATAAAGGCAGAAGAGTGATGAAACTTGCAGGAGGTAAAAAATCGCATTATCAGATTGCTATGTAGATGAGAGACTAAGAAATAGATCCCATGAAGGAATCCATCCATAAAAACAAAAGCTATCAGTGAGAAAGTGCTCTCGAAAATTTTCAATCTGAAGAGATATTTATTGAGGAAAATTGAACCTATTTCAATGAACAAAATTAGGACTCGGTGAATAGTTTCGTTAACTTCACTGATAGCATATTCACTTCATCTTCCAAGGTCATAGTTTTGAAAATATCCAAGTTATTTACTCGGTTTTTCAGCAAATATTGATGTGCAAGCTACAAGAACGTTTGAAGTGTCCAGCAAATGTTGAATTTGGCGAAAATGGCATCTGAAAACCAGAGCTAAGCAACTAGATATCACTTACTATAGTTCATTAATGCCTCATTTTTAACAGACCCATTTAAAGAAAAATGAACCTGTTGTGGATGTACTAAACATTGTAAATACCAAATAATGAAGTAATGAAGGAATGAATATTGGTCGGTTCTTTAAAAATGTGTCTAGAGATACTTTGATACACAAACGCAACAATATATGGGCGTTAAAAGCACCGTGTTGGAATGGTTTGAATTGTATCTGTGGGGCCTGCGGCAGAGGGTTAAGTATAAGGAAAGCATATCTGCCTATTTGCCTGCTGAATATGGGATGCCACAAGGGACTCTGTAGGGACCCTTGCTATTTTTTCCGGGTATTAATCATCTAATCGGGGTAGTTTAGGGGGGTACAGCAGTGTGTAAGTAGAACTAACACGTATATTTGTATTTTTGAAAAAATACATCAGTCTACATTGAAATCGAAAAAGAACTACGGGTTCAGTGGAACGCCGAAACGTGAAGTACATAGAACCTTGTTCAATCCTAAATATAAAATCCTAGACTTAGCATCGAATTTTTTACTAAATAAAACAGGAAAATAATAATTCCAACAATGACAACTACAACAAAACCCTATGACTCCATTCGCCCACTGCTACTTCCAATTAGTTTTAACAAAGTAACATTTAGTTCTAAGAAAAGGCCAATTAAGCTGTTCGAAACGGGAAACTAGAAGCAATTTGTCTAGTACAGAGAATACTTCATTGCAACTCGCTCAGCATATTGCTTAATATAGACTCATCGTTAGTACTTTTGACATCAAAACAATCTATTTCTTAGTCGCATCTAACGGCAGCTGCAAATTTAAACACATGCTAATAAACTTTCCAGTATGTATGATGATGGATTGCAAGACGGAAGAAAATTAATTCGACCCCTGGAGTTTGATTAAACAAAGTTTAATTGCAACTGAACTCTTCTCAAAGCTAATTAATCCAGACTGAAATCTTGATTAATTAAACAAGTTAATAAAATACCATCATGGGGCGATTTCATATTGTAAAATATATTTTTTATTATAAAACAATTTTAAATTTAATTTGATCTTCATGAGCTAAAACGAGATAGCTTCAGAGTATTTGTTTTGAATCTGATATACAGGGGTCTCGAAAGCACATGATCAAAAGGGAACTGCTATATTATTTGGATCAAAAGAAGACGATTTGGCTTAACTTTTATTAATTAACAAAAAATGTATGGCTTCTCTGCTATTGATTGTCAAAGGTCTTCAAAAAAATAATCTTTTTTGAAATATCGAGAAAATAGTACTATATATTTTGGTGAAACTCGCTGTGAATTTGTTCTTATGTAAGACTCATATTTTGAGTTCAGCCGTTTTGAACAAGTAGTGAATTCTTGAGTGTCGTGGTACAAAAACTACCAGAACTTTTTATTTGGCGGGTGGAATCAACTCAGTTTTTTTTGGTTGATGCGCCAATCATTTATTCACAATTTTGTCCTCTTTGTAAAATCTTGTAGCATTCATAACTTTTGCTCAAAAAATTATGTCGGTGTTCTTGCCTCTGTACAATGTTAGACATTAACGGCAAATATACGCCGCGTAAACGCGTACACTTTCACGCAAGTTGTCTTCGCAAAACCCTAATAATTTGACCATGTCGGTCACCTCTTCATTAGAAAAGGTCATTCGAACCAAACTTGTGAGATTATTTGACAATTAATTTATGCTTTGCATCACGATATTTGCAGTTAATGTCTAACATTGTTAAGTGGCAAGAAAACAGAACTATTTGTTTCGCAAAAACTATGAATGCTACAAGTTGATTTTATCCACCAAATAAACAGTTCTGGTGGTTTTTCTACCACGACACTCAAGAATTCACTACTTGTCCAAAACGGATAAACTCAATTGTTTCATCTAAATCTGAGTCGATATACGAACAAATTCACAGCAAGGTTGACTAAAATACATCATACCTTTCTCCGGATATTTCACAAAAGTTATTTTTTTTAAAGAATTTTGACCATCAATAGCAGATGAGTTAGGTTAAAAGTTAGGTCAGCTTGTCTTCTTTTGATGCAAAGAATATCGCAGTATCCTTTTCATCATGTGCTTACGGGACACCCTGTAGATCAAAAGAAAAAAAAATTACTTAAAACGCGGAAAGGTTTTCATAACTTTTGCTTTAGATTATGTACGAACCACTAACTTTCAATGATAATGAAATATTCGAAGAATGCCCATAAGCAATAACAGCTTGCTCATACGTTACCGCAGAGCAGAATGATAACAAATTTGCTATTTGGAAGCTGTGCCAAGTTCATTTTTTATAGCAAAAATACTAATTTGAAGTCGACTTTTTTTAATTTCAACTGACGTAAATTACAATTTTGAAACCTATTATTTCCGAGCACACGAAATTTTTACTTCAATTTCCTGAGGAGAAATTAAAAAAAGAAGCAGTGCCTCCGAAGTCCTAGTCACGCTTTGTGCAGCCGCATTCACAGTTTTTTTATTATTGCGGGGCATAATACTCTTTCCGTGTTTTTCGGTCAAACTGCCTCATTTTCCATTTTTTAATAGACTTCCTCATATATTTTAAGACGAAATATTCCAAAACCCATTTTTACATCGCATAAAAAACATACAACATTGGTTACTATCAGACGTAGAGCTTTTAAAGCAATTTATTTGTGCAACAGGGCGAGATTTAATTAATATTTCATCAAGTTTCAAAAAATGGATTCTACTCCCATAAAGTTGTTTTCATACATACCATTTCACAAATCACTTAGGTGAATAATCTTATATTACATTTGAATTGAGAGGCAAAAATAAGGATGTACTTGTATAAAGAAAAGGTCCAGTTCAATAAATTTCTCTTCGGACAAGCTGGTTTGAAAGCTTCGCCCGACCTGCCAAGATATTCTAGAGAAAAGAGGATTTATATTCGTTACAGGTGCGTAAAAATCGCGGATGCTGCCATAAATTTATCCGCCCGTTTGCATCTGAATTCAAGTGTTTTGTTGTCATTTTTCATAGGTTTCCCTCAAATGTCAGTATTTATTTGTAGATCTTAAGATAGCTGACTTGGCAATACATTTTCTTAACAGCGTTAGGGCTGGATATTTCACTTGCTTATCTATATAAGGGTTATTATTCTTATATTATTGTTCATTATTATTAATGGACTTCAGTGTAACCCAAAATAAGCTAATTAAATTAAATTAATTATAATTAAGAAAAGGAAAAATTAAACAAGAGTTGCACCTTTTCTGGAAAGTCGATAGACGAGGAATGTTTTAAGCTAGTGTATAAATGAAAGTGGATTTTCCGCAAAGTAAATTCTGTAAAGTTAAGAACTACACAACAAAGTTGCAATTTTGCTTCATAAAGCGAAAAACCCAGGGAGTGAACAGTTGCTAAGACAGAATTATAAAAAATGGCAAATGATGAGCTTCGCACGGTAAATGGTGTAAATAAATGTAGTAGTATTTTGGATCTAGCTTTTCTTTGGACTGCTTCTTATATTTAGCTTCAGCACTAATTTAGCACACTAACGATGAAATTAAATGTGAAAGTCCTTGCTTGAATAAGTTAAACTAAACGTTTTCGTATGTTAAAAAATGTATATACAATTTAATGTCAAATAACGCCATTTTATTAGAAAATGCTGTTTCACAGCTTTCGCGTACTCCAGATCAATATTATTTTCTTTCAAAAACCATCATCATGTTCCTCTAAAAATATGTATTGAGAAATCCGGGAAAGGTATCAGCACACAAAATTTTACGATAGTCACTGTTAGGTGCATAAGTTTGCACGTGCACAACGTGCATATTACTTCTATTAATTATGCGCCTTATTTCGTACAGTACTATTACAAATTATTTGTGAAACAAAGCGTATGATACTCACATGATTACTACATAGATTAAGGAAGCCGAATCCCCTGGAAGACTTTTACAGTATATAGCTAGAAAGGACTCAACCAAATAGAAAATAATTACCAACAAGCTCAGGCTTTCCATCAACTAAGTGATATTGTGAAACAAACTAATTCAGTTGGATGAACCAACCTTCCAACAAATATTATTTTAGCAAAGTTGGAAATATTAATGTTTCCGTAGTTTCTGCGTCTGTCTACAACAACCCTATTATTCAGGGTAGTTATAAACGAAAAGTTTTGCAGCCAATGCTTATATATCCTTATTAGGAAAGTAACTCTGCATACGAGAGCAGGACGAACGTTCGAAAACAAAGTTAATGGAGCAAATTTTAAGAAATTGGTATTTTCGCCTTCAGGTTGGTAGAATTTAAGCATCAACTAGGAAAATTTTTTGAGATTATTCAGGTTACTTCATTATTGAATATTTTATTCCTAGCACTAAATATTTACAGATTTTATAGAGATTTATAAGTGCGTTAAATATTAGGAGTCAATTTAGAATGTTTAGCAGTTAACGCCAATAGTTTCGGCTGATGTCTTAAAGAACTTTTTAAATAATGAATATTTAACTCATGACTAGCAGTTATGTTATGAAAATCATTTTATCAAAGACAAGATCCCTGTCAATTAAATGACGAAAGAAATGCACCTCACTGTTTGATTACAAAGCGCCTCAAGCATTCACAAACTCTGTTTTAAAAAGTTTCGAATTAAGTTAATGTTGCTCGCAGTTCTACAACGCAGTTCTTCTATGATTGTCTACACTTTCAGAAAGGGTATATCTCATATTAGATCTAAAAAATGTACCTAGCAAATTAATACTCTGTTGTTATATGAATATATTTAAATTATTCAAATTTATTCAGTCAAATTTCATTCTATCAATGAAATAAATAAAGCAAATTTACTTCGTTGGGCGGCCCCAAGTGAATCCCAGCGAAGCTTATTTTCAGATACCTCCAGATTTCCCTCGATATCCGCCAAAAAAGTAGAGTCATAATTTACAATATAAAATACATTTCAGGACGACCAGACGGGCAGCGAAGTTTTTAGGAGTCCCTGCAGCTCAGTTACGTTAATTTAATGTCGCCACTTTTATCCCGAAGTCTCATACTCAAAAAGGATTTTACACTGATTCTCGGAATAATTTCCTGTTTGAATATTTCTGCATATATAAAACAAGCAGCTAAACCCTAAATGTTTGGATTTGCACCAAATTATGGTTCTGATGATATTCTGGCTGAACGCTTTAGCATTTAACTATGTTTCTATTCTACTACGTTTGGAGCTTGGAAGGAGGAAAACAATGGCGAAAGCTCCATTAAATTATAGCTTATAGACATTCTAAATAATATAAGCAAAAAGCTATTGTTTCAAGCTCATATGCCAATTCAAAATACCGACAGAAACCTGATACTCCAGATTGTTGTTCAATTAAGTTCAGGTATCTTATTAATTGTTTCCTAACGCGTGCCGGAAGGGTTTAAGCAATAAACCGTCTAAGGGCCAATTCGCAGACACATCTTTTCCGAATAGCGCAAATTAAGATACGTGGAGAAGTTAAGGATAATTAATTTGGCTCTCAAGTTTAACAACACTTCAGAAGTTTAGTTCACTGAAGCAACAAGTGACAAAGGTTGCCTTGGAATTTCAGTTTGAGAGACATAAATAAATGGGCGCTGCATTTACTATTTAAATGTAATAAAGTTAGAGCTAAAGCTTACAGCTTTGCTGACTTTTAATGATTCAATAAAAGGATAATAGTCTACTACATTTATATCGGATTTGGTAAATCAGCACTTCACCGTGTAGGAAATGGAATTCAGTCGTGGAAGAATAGAATTGGACTTAAGAAATGCGCATCTTGCTAAAAGCCTACTTTAAAGTGACAAAAGCATTGCCTAGATGTTTACCGATAGAGCTGAGCAAGTTATTCACAGTAAAAAAATAATTAAAAACTCTGGAAACGTAACGAAAATTACTAAAAAATTTCTAAGTCTGATTTACTGCGAGTAATGATTTGATCGTCGGAATTCTGGCAGATTCTTTTTAATTTAAATTTTTGCCACCCTAGGAAAAAACTACAAAATTGAAATTTTTTGAGAAAGCTTATATGAAACTGAAAAAATATTTTGGTTTGCGTTTGAGGTTTCAATTTAAACTTTTTATTAGGAAGGAAAAACTGCTTTCATTAAATCTGAGAAAAAGAAAGTTTTCTGTTTGGAAAAACCTAGCGCAGACATGTATATTGCTGTGGATTCATAAGCTTTTAATTATTGGTGGATTCATAAGATTGAAATGATTTAGGTTTCAACACAAATTCCAAAATTGTGGCAAGCATCAACAATGACCTGTAATATTTTCTTTAAATCTCCATAACTGTGGTAACCCTTTTAAGAAAGGTTCTAATTTCCATTAGCCAAGTATAGGAAGGGTTAATGAATAACACTAAATAATACGTGTCTGAAGTCACTCTCAGATATATTGCATGGTTTTGCTTTTACCAGGTCAGTTGTTCAACAGAGATACAACATTTACTATGGCTCATAAATTATGCTGGGAGCAATTTTCCTTGCCTAGACCCAAAACCTTAAAACTAAAAGAGTTAAACTCACCGTTTTCCGTTGGGCGTTTCATCAAATTCACCACTTTACAGCTTATTATTTTTGCAAACGTTTGCATGAAAAATTAGTTTAATTATTCGCTGCTGGAAAAAATGCCTTATTAATATGAACTCCATTCTCAACGCAAATGTCCGAATTGTTTTTAAACATTTTGTTGCAACTAGTTTTAAATTATTTAATTAAAACTAGTTGCAACAAAATGTTTAAAAACAATTCGTTGCAACTAGCAAAACAAATAAAAGTTGTAATTTATTCCTGTAACAAAAAGAATCTGGTGCTATTTTCAGATAATTGAGGCAAATGGCAGAAGGAAGGAATAGGAACATTTAATGTACCTAAATAATTAGGCAGGCAAAGCAATTGCGCCAATCATAAATTACCCTATTTATTGAAAATTCCTTTCTACGCTTGGAACTTAAACCGGACCTAATCCGAATCGGAGGTTTCAATAATTTACACGTATTTGCTTGCGATCGATTTTGGATTTAAATATTTTTGGTTTGGTAATATTATTGCTTTCAATTTTGTTACTAACCAGAGTTTGGAACACGTTCCAATAATTCCAGTTGGATATTATTTATTTTGTCTGCCTCTATTAATGCCTTTTGTTTTTCCATTTAGTAGTTGCATTAAAGCAGACAAAATTAAAGAGTTAAATATCAATTATTTACATACTGTTCAACAAAACTTTAATAAATTTCATTGATAAAATCTACCTCATCATAAAGTATCTTTTCAATAAAAAATTATTTACTACAATATTGCGGAAATAGATTGCTGATTTAAAACTAGTTGATTTAGTCAGATATTTTTGGTTATCGATGAGCTTTAAATTATTGGTATTATAATCTGCTGTTGCTAACTGATCCATAATGTTGCCTTTGAAAATGTTGACTGACTGAACGAATATAAAGTTTAGACGTCCGAATAACTCTATTATAACTGATAATTTTGCATTAACTGCAATTCCGTTGGGATTCAATGTTTGCGTCTGTTATTGAACTCTAACACGAGTTTTGATTATCATTTGTACTAAAAGTCTTTGGGATTGATCTACTCATAATATATAGTTTATTTGATTTGCAAATTGATAGTATCAATTGGAAAAGTTGAAAACAATATCCGCTGACTCAAAACATCAGCACCTACTGTATATTTACTATAACCATAAAAAGACACAATGTTATTCAAGAGGGAATGCTCCTAGTTTAAAGTTATACTGAAAGAGAGATTGGCAGTGTCTTAAGTAGCAGGAAAATTAAATCCCCGTTAAGTAATTAAAGGGTTGTATATCTGACGTATAGCACCATAAGGTTAAGTAGCTATATCCATTACAATCCGAGTGCCGGAAATGTTAGCTAACTACAAAACCACGTTAAATGTCAACCAAATCACAGTGTATCCGTTTTCGCCTACCTTTGAAGCCAAAAAGAGCAAAGAGAATACGGGAAGTGCCACAGATTGCGTGTCTACGAATTGTCTCAACTGGAAAATCGGTTTTCCGGTGTCTAGATAAGCTTGAGGAAGTTCGACGACATTTTTGTGTGAACTTGGACAGTTTTTGCTTGTTTATACGAAAACCTAAATAGTAGTTTAAAAATCAAGTGTTTTTAAATGTATATTAAAAGCAAACATTTCTGCGCGAAGAATAGCAATAGTCCATCTAGAGAAGCAAACACAAGATTATATTAAGTTATCTTCAAAGTAAATGGAAAGCTAAAATTGTCATTAAATAAATGTAATTCGATAACATAAGACGCACATGAGAGCAAAGAGAAACGAGTGACTATAACAAATAGAGTATCTCCAATTTTCAAATGGATATTCAAATTTCTTAAGGTATAACAAAAAGGTAAGTCAAAGAATGTTTCAGAGTTTCGCTTATGTATCAACAAAAATTATTTAAAAAATAGCACTTACCAAAATTATACCAGAAATATAGCTGAAAATAAAAAAAATATATCAATAATCAACAGAATATGTTTCATAAAATAGATAATTATACAGGGTTATTCACGCTATACGGCACGG
>NW_026018165.1:5223267-5228870 GCF_020466585.1 Dendroctonus ponderosae
TTGTCCACTAAAACTACCAAAATTCCTCGCAGTTTGCGAATATCTTAGGTATTTATGTACGCTCGCACTGGTACGTCCGTATGCTACCGAGGTTAAAGCGCGAAAAACTTATATTTCTATTCTTCACTATTTTCACTTTTACTAGTTCCGCTTCTCCTGTGTTGAAAGTTTTCATGTGTTCAGAGTGAGACCCGCTTGTGTTCAGGCTTCAGCTATCAATCGAAGAACTTATTGCAGAATGAAGCTTTTTTTGCTTCACCGAAGTTGCTTATCATTGAGGCTGTACAGATCTAAGAAGCTAGTTTTTTAATTTCCTGAAGCTGACCTACTCCTGGATATTTTTCCACTGGGAGATAAGTCTTGTACCTATATATTTTTAATAAGTTAATAAGTATGCCCATATTTTACACTTATTGCCTCTAATTAGGTTCCACAAATATTTTTGAACTGTTAATACCGGTAATGTGTCTGTTCAAGATTATTCTAAAGATTCGCATTTCTGGGTCCAAGTAAGTTAATTAATTAAAACGGCCATTTAGATTAGACTATCAGCACACCTTCCATGCATCATAAAACATCAGGATTAATTTGAGATCTAATAAACTGATTGGCTTTATTTGCAAAATTTTATGGTCGCTAGTTACACTCATAAGGACTTAAAGCTCTATAGAAAGGTGTAATGATGAGGCAAAGTATAGTCAAGAGGCATACATTTTCTATCGTAAATATTCACGAGACCTTGAGTAGTCCTGATAAATAATTTTAACAAGCGTCTGCATTGCTTATATGCTTGAAGTCATCGCTAAGAAAATATAGGTATAAAACAAAATTAGTTTTGTAACGAAAACTTAGTAATATTCATCAATGAGTAATTAAAGTTCTAAGAGTAACCTGCTTGTTGACAGGCGTACGAAAGGTTTTGCGTATTTGCGTAAATGGTCAAAACTGTTTAATTATTTTCTAAATGTTCGAAGTGCTATCGTCTTGAGAATTACCAGCGGCTGTTGAACCTTAGTTGGTTATTTGCTTATAGCCATACATTTTTTTAACAAAAAGAAGGAACTTTATATTAATTTCAAAATTAATGATTTTGTCTAATGCGTTCCAAGAGCTCCTGCAGGGCCTACTGCTAAATGCAGCTCTTGCATATATGATAATTACGGTATAATCTGCTTACTGACTATTATTCAATCTCAATTTTTATTGTTTATACGGTGTTTTTAATTTTGCAAAGTGATTTTATCTGCCGATAACAGTCTGGTTGACAATAAATTGTGCAGTCTCACATTTGCATCTAACACTTGTTGTATAAATTTAAAACACTGACAGCATAAATGTCGTTTTACGGTCGTATTTTCTTTCAAACTGCAAATTCACTTTCTCCAGGATTTTCCTCCGGTAGTTTTCTAACCTATTTTTTTTTGTTCAGGGTTTCTGCAAGTCTCGAAATAATACATCTGGTATAAAATACATACAGTAAGATTTGTTCTATAGGTCTTTTAGCTTCTTGGCATTCCGCTTTGGCGTTGAGTCAACAACAATTTCACCATGTTCCATCTTTCGCAGCTGCTTCTATTGTTAATGAAGTTATTATTAGCATTGCCAGTATCTTAATAGTAACAATTTTTTGATCATGTTATACTGATTCGGCTTTATCGCCATTTTTTTTAAATTTAAGCATGATTATTTTCGTACGCCTTGTAGAAAATATCACTCATCTCAGCGTCTAGTATTAACGACATGTATAAAATTTAAATTTGCTCTTAACTCATGGTCATGAACCGCGCAACTATTTTCCTGTCTTGGTTTTCCTGGCATCATTCGAATATCATGATCATGAGTCTCATTATACCTTTGCAGCATGCCATGCTTCCTGACTAGTTCGGCCTCTGCATTGACCGTCTCTCTAAATGTGTGTTTCCTCTATATTTCAGTCATCCCTGGCTTCAATAATGTTCTGGGATATATCTTCATATTTCCTTGATTATTCTGTAGCTTTTTGTGATTTTCTTAAAGCCTTTGCAACGAAAATTGTTTTCCTCAGGAATCAATATATTACATTTTATTTTTTCATACTATTTTATTTCTCATTATGATTATTCATAATTTTCATCAGACCAGCGAAATATACTCGAGAGCTCGATACTCCTCTTGCAGCCTCTTATTCAATTTGCAATGTGCATAGCACAACTTCGCTACTTGTTAATTTCTTCGTATTGGCGTTTCGAACATACGTTTTGCTTTCCGCTTTATTTTATGAGCAATATTTTTGAAATTAATTTTAAAAACAAGCAGCAGATGTTGCCATTATAGGCAAAGGAAAATTATCTTAGTACTTTTATAGACTGCTGAAATATATTCGGTCGAAAAGTTTCAGTTAACAATTAAAGGAGACAATTACAAATGTGTTAGGCAAACTTTGTAATTAGCAGATCCAGCTGACTAGCTGAATTTTCCTCAATTGTCCCGCTAATTCTATCTCGATGAGGGATTACCTAGCGCACAAAACTTCTTAATTTGAAAAGACCTAACTTCAATATTAATTGCAGAGTGACTGAGCTCATTTCTCCTAAATCTATCCCGACGCTGAGGGACGTTTTTGTCACACCCAAAAGAAATTATGCCTCTATTCTTAACGCGTGATTTATACCCCTGAGAAAAACTGAAATAATCAGTTGGAAAATACTAGAGATGGTAACTATTATGAATGAGCTGACGCTCAAAATACGACACTGAACAATATAGCGCGCGATGCTGTATGAAATATACAATTAATACCTGCCCTAAAAGATGAAGGAAATGTGAACGATACCGAAGGCTTCAAGAAGCAATTAGTTACAGTCAACTTAGAAGATCCCTTTGCCCAATTTCAAGTTGGACTAAGCAATTACAGTTTAACTGCTATTCACCTAGCCTTCAAATGAGACAACTTTTCAGCGAACTAAAAAGAGCAACTAAAGTTCTTTCGACACAGGTGTGCGTGCTTAAAACTTATTATTACTGCCACTGAAAATATTGCTCTCTGCAATTCAAAATAGAACTGTTTTGTATAGCAACGTTCGGATCCAGTAGTGCCATTACGGCAGGTAATTTTTCTTACTTAATTTGCTTTAAATTACAGGCTTAAACTGAATGCATAATAGAATCGACCTGAATAAATAATACATCAAGATAGCAGCTTAAACATAAGGTGCCCATGTTTGAAATTATTTGGCCTAAATTTTACAGGTTAAAACGCTCGACGGTTCTAACATCTTCCTTAATACTTTGCATAATCTCGGCACACATGAATGTTTCCCGGGATAAAGTTTTCAAATTGCTTAGAAAATCGCGGTTGAAATTTTATCATGAACGTTGGGTGTTCCAACAAAACCAAACACTTATATGTATAAGAAACTCCGCATTGTAAGACGAATATTTTAAATACCGAAGTTAATTTTTATCAACTGGCTCCACATATGAATTTTCATCTTGCTGCAGTCTAATATACAGAGCGTTTGGTAAGTTGATGTCTTGGTCGTAGATGGGTTAAAGTTGTACAAATAATTTTGAGTCAAATTGCCGAGTTAAGCATATTATTTACTACCAAACTTACACTCCGATTTACAGCGTTCTGATATTGTCATTAGGAAAATCAAATTCACCCACACTACTAAAAACCCCGTGTGTAAAATGTTTCAGATTTTTACACACCACACCCAGCTGCAGCTTTAAAGCGTTGTTTTCAGGATTATACTGGAAAAGTTAAAAATCCTGACAACAATATGGTCAAGCAAAATGGGTTGATCAGACTGCCGAATTTATAAGTGAGTGGACATCAGTAATTATGCAATTTTATCAGTACTCATTGCTTTGACTTAACCTTAGCTTAAAGCTTACATGGTTTTGCTCCTATCAACTCTACAATTTGTGCAAATTGAAGCCGTCACTACCCTAGAAATAATCAACTTGCTTCAGAAACATTGCCCAACCTATGGGCAGTGTTTGCTAAAGTCTCTAATAAACTGAGCATACAACGACCTACTTTTTCTCAATGAGACTAGGCAAATTACATAAAGTTTAAAATATGAAAAATAAAATGTAGGCGCTGGTGCTGCCTTGAAAGGGTCGAAAAGAATTATTATTTATGACAAAAGCGCTTTGAAAGTGTCATTTTCGTCGTAGAGTGTTCGGCTTGTGTGCTTAAGGCTTGTTATCGCTGGCATGAAGACAATAGTTAGTGGAATTCAAAAGAATATTTTCAGTGCAATATGGTCCAGGCGAGGCAAGGAAGAAAATGAGGCGATTGCATTCCGCATTAATACGTACCTATGCATATAGGAAGTTACGCTACTAAATAATGTTACGCTAATAAATAATAAGTTGTTGTTTAAAATATATCAAGAATGAAAATATATATTTCAGTTTGAATAACGAAACTAAAGCTATTTCGGAGGCTCCAAAATATTAGATAGTAAACATTAAGTCAGTTAAGATAAATTCATGAACGATGGAAACTGTGTGACTTTTCAAGCTACAATTTATTCGATATCAATTAAAATATAATATAGAGACCCTAGATATTGTACCGTGGATGGCCGAGTATCTAACCCTTTCTTCAGCTTCCAACTTTTATTCACCTCGGTATAACTTTAAATGCGGAACAGGAACAAACTAACTTCAAAATTACCGTCAACTTCACAAACGATAACAATAACCGACGGAAAACTCGCTCTTCCGACTCGCGGGGTTAAACCTATTCTGCACCCGGTCTCTGCTGTCACTTCACTTCGCCTGTCTGGTTCTCCTCGCCGCTTATATAGATTCCTTCAGGTAACCCAGATGCTTCTCGAAATCTAGGCCAAAATTGCTATACTTTCCGTCTTTACCACTTCTTTCATTTTCGCCGCTGTTAATATCTCTTCCACAGAGTCGACTTCTTTCGCCACTTGATAATTTCCCTCTGTTGAAACAGTTACTTTTGATAGCAACCTGGTAAGTTTTCACAAGAGTTATCAGTTTTAGCCACATCATCTGCTTCAGAGACAACTGAATCACTTATTTTCCCAACTAAGGACAGTTTCTGATCAGAACTAGCCACTTCGGGCTCCACCTGAATTTCCTCTAAATGCTCCTGAGCAATTTGTTCATTCGTGATCTCGACAATACCATCTTCTCGATCAACTTTCGGCTCTTGAACTACTGGATTTTTATATTCTGGCTCTTCTACTACTGCAGGAATGTCCACGATTTCAGTGTTTTCCAAATCATCAGTCACTTCCTCGATGTTCTTTAGTTTGCCTTCAACGGTTGTTTTCAGGTCTTCAATTTTCTTAGCGTTGTCGTCTATTTTATTCAGCATCTCTTTGTATTTGTCATTCATTTTGTTCATTTTTTCGTCCATTTTCCTACTGTTGTCGCTCATTTCGTCCATCATTTTCCTACTGTTGTCTTCCATTTTGTCATTCATTCTGTTAATTTTTTCGTCCATTTTCCTACTCTTGTTTTCCATTTTGTCCATTTTGTCGCTCATTTCGTCTTTCATCTGCATGAGCAGTGCAATCAAACTGGGGTTCTCCATTGCAGGGTCTTCCTTCTTTGATTTACTTCTTGTTTCCATCAAA
>NW_026018165.1:5228970-5245444 GCF_020466585.1 Dendroctonus ponderosae
GATTTAGACATTATAAATCTTATTAAAACAAACACTTATTTTGCTCAGAGAATCCAAAAATGCAATAATATTTAAAAAAGTATTTCATTTAGAAAAACACAACTTGATACTTTTAGGGATTTTGGGATACTCTGTACATTACAAAAATATTTTTAAAATGTGCACCCGTTAGGCGTCTGTGAATTTATCAAATAATATTTTGCAAAAAACAAATGGGCTAGCCGCAAACGTCCGTGCCGTATAGCGTGAATAACCTTGTATATTAGCAGAATACAAAATCTGATAAAAATTTAAAACAAAATGTGATATTTACTTACGAAAATGACACCTCCACTCTGATACTAACCCATTTTTGGTACAGGGGCGCCCAACAGGTTTTCTCTGCTCGGATGATTCGATTTGACTGCGTTTACTCTTCGGTTTTGGGCTGCCACCGGTCCTGCTGCATTGCCCAGGCCCGGGGCAGCCCCGGGCATAACAGGGCCTGGTATCCTTGGGCCTCTAGTAGGCTCTACTGGGAGAACACGACGTCGTTTTTTCGGTAGTTTGGCTCGAGCCTTAAAGTGATAAAGTAAAATAAATTTACCGTATGAATTGACAAAAGCTTTATGTTTTGTTTGGAAATCATTCCAGTCGCTCTGATAAAAATGTATTTTTCACAAAAAACATATTAAAATAATATTTTGTAATGCACAAAACACACACTTATTATTAAATTTGTATATATTTGGTTTAGTATTCAGTTTCATATATTTTTCTGAAAAAAATATCTTGGCTATGAAGAGATGAGATGCGTGTTGGCACTGGGATTACTATGGATAGATAATTGACGCTAACGATCCGGTAAATAATTAATACATACGATATAATTAGATTCGAATGATTGTTTCTGTTGCTTTTGCGAGTGCTAAAAAACATTTAATTCGTGGAGAAGAACTGGCTATAAATATTCAAATACAACGAAAAAAAAACGTGCAAATAACCGTTTCACAGAATAATCAAATTTTGGTGGTACCTACCTGCGTATGACTATAATACATAGCAAAATTTGATACAATCACAGGTACTGGTAAAGCTATCGTCAGTACACCTGCCAAGGCACATAAGGCACCCACAAACATCCCAATGTAGGTTTTGGGCACCATATCCCCATAGCCCACTGTAGTCATAGTGACTAGAGCCCACCATAGTCCTAAAGGGATGCTTTTAAAGTCGTTGTCCGGGTTCGTTTGTATCCTTTCGGCATAGTACACTAAACTGGCGAATATAACAATTCCTGCAAAAGATGAACGAACATAGTTAACATCGACTCAGTGTTTTTAGTACGGATATAACTTCTAGCTAATGAACATGTAGCCAAGGTATATAAAAAAGTGGATATCTTGATTTGGATATGTCATGTGGTTGAAAAAATTAACTCGATTGAGGTACAAAATTTGCAATTGTTTGAACACAAACTACACCCTGTAAGTCTAAGTCTAATTTTTATTACTTTGTCACAAAGTTAGCCAAACATTAGTAGCCGCCAAATATAATTTGGTGTCCAAACTCGAAATTGGTGTTGATCATTTGTCATTTAAAAAGGATCTTCGATTTGATCAATTAACTAATACCTAAACCGCAAGCTTTTTATTTCTCATTTATTTCCCCCGGATTTCATCAACGTAAATGCAACTTTGGAATAAATCTAATAATTCGTACTTCCTATGCATCACAAAATTGTCACATTTCATCACGTTGCATCACACAGTTCTCCATAAAGTGATGCTTTCAAAAAATCGAATAGTTCATCCGCATTCTGCCTTGTCGTATAACTTGAATAACCCTGTATACAGGATGGCTCTCCAAGAGCTAATAATGCAAGCTAATTAGCTAATATTTCAAGAGCGACTCTGCGTATAGTTTAGAATACTTTTGGTAGACTTAGCTCGGCTGCTTTTCCCAGTCGTGCGGAGAAGGAGAGTTTATTTAAATATCTTAATTAACTTCCAAAATGAACTCAATTTTGTTACAATAAAGGCGATAGCCCAGGAATCTATCGTTATAGATTTACAGAGTATTAGAACCAAATAAAAAATCATGCCCTCAAAAAGCAGAAACAATTTAGGAAACTTGTTTGATCGTTTTGAAATATTTTTATGCGTAAAATCAGCTGCTATCAAAACATGCACATTTGTCTGCACACGTTTACACTACATTCTCTTGTCTCTTTTTCATTTTGTTTTAAATTAAACATTAAATAAATTCTAAATTTCCATTTTCACTGTCGTTTACAAATGCAACCAAGCTGTTTTCAAGAATGAATTAGATTTTTCTCTCGGTTTCAAGTGAAGCGAGAAACCTCTTCAAATGTAGTAAATCGAGTAGCAGATAAATTTGGAAACTCAGAATCTGTGAAAAGTGAGATTCATAAGAAATACCCATTAGAAGCATTCGAAATATCGAAGTGGCAATATAAGAGTATGTTAACGCGTTTTCAATGATATCTTGACGGCAAGTAGCTCAAGAAGCCGGATTGGAAAAAGTTCGATTTATTGAATACTGAAAAATGATAACGGTTTGCCATATATCTTTTACATGGTTTAATAGTTTAGCTCTGTGGGCCTTTAAAAAGACTGATGTTTTCCGAATTAATTTGAAGAAAATGTGGGAAAATTACTAGTTTTTTAATATTAATCAGAACTGACTAGATTTGCAAAAAACAGTTGCTTCATCTGCACGCGATTACTTATTGTAGTGAAGCAAACCAGTACATGTTAAGTCGGTCATTTACTTTCCAAAAAAAGGAAAAATAATCATAGTTCTTAATACCAGTCTTAATAGACAAAACGCAACTAAAATATTTGAAAAAATATATGAAAACTAATTATTAATATGCCGGAAGTCTGTAAAAAGTCTGTACAAAAATTAACCACAGATTTCTGGGATGAAAACATCATGATGAGAAATGATCAACTATAAACTTAACTCACTGCGCTGCACCTCGAACCATTAACTCACTGCATTTTTTTTACATTTTTAACTAGTTGAAGAAATTTTGTTGGTTTCTATCATCACTCGGAAATTGAGCAACTTTTAAATGAGTTCTCCGCGGTTTTTTGTTTAGTCAATATTTAAAAAAAAAATAAGTCGGTTATTAAATTTAGTTTTGTGTATTAATCACTCCAGCTGAGTGAAATTCAGACAAAAATAAATGGCTCTAATGTTAAAATTAAATTAGTGAAAGATCGGCACTGGGAGCGTTTTTCGTTTTTTTGTTGTTGTCTTTCGTTAAGTTGAAATTTGCCTTTGAAAATATTGCCGTGTGAAGACACTTTCTACAAAAATGTCAACAATAAACAAACTAAAATCGAACTGCTGAAAAGTAAAGCATGAATCATCGAAAGGGCGAACCCGAAATGATTAAATAATCATGTTTATTCTATAGTTCGGAGTTTTTTTTTCTCGAGAAGATATTCAGTTTGCTACCGACAGTGGACAAAATCGGTCGATAATCCTTTAAGTTGTATGAATCGCGTTGTTCGATGAGAAATATAGGATTATTGTGGCTCTTATGGCAAGTGCGGTAGTTTGTAAAAGTGTAGTTAACTGCTTGAGGATTAATGGCTAGAAAATGGAGCATGGAGCTTGCAGACAGCTGGTATGAATGATGTCTAATCTATAAATTTTTTTGCTTCAATGATATGTGATGGATTCGTTATATTTCTCTATCTCTTTGCTTTGATGATTTGAAATAAGTTTCGCTTTGGAGAGATTTCCTGCTGCACTAAACATATTTTTTTTCTTTCTTTCCAGGTGGCACTACGCAGGTTTCGATAAGTTCAGCATGACTTTTCCCCTGGTTGCCATCCATGTAGATGTAGAAATTTTAGTCCCATATTCATCAAATGCCTCATAAGGTTGGTATCGATTGAGCTATTGGTTTTTGCGCAGTAAATTTTTAAACTTTGGGAATATTTTGGGCGGCTTTATATTTTCATATTAAGCTCGTCTGCAGTTTTTCGCTAAAGAACCGCTTCAGATATGGAAATTTAGATTCCAGTATTCAATACAGTTAGCATCAGTTGACAGTGTGGATCTGGTTTCAATTAACCTATTGATTCCTCCATAAGGAATTTTTAAACTTTGGAAATATTTTGGACGACTTTGTATTTTTGCATCAAGCTCATCTGTAGTTTGTCTCCAAATAACCGTTTCAAATACGCAAATATGGGTTCCAGTTTTATGTTATTTGTAAAAAAAAGTCAAGAGTTTCAGTGTTGCCTGTTTTTCGTTAAATTGTAAAATCGCCCGAAGCAGACCACATTTTTTGACATTGCTCGTGAACCATTTAAGCCACAGAGTTCGTTTTTCTATTATCGAATAGAGAATTGGTGACTCGCTTAAGTTATAACAACGTGCGTGAGTAAACTCTGGGGGATTTGCCGCAAAAACTCACACGAAATTTGAACATGAAATATTTAGGTGCAACGTTATGCAAAAATTCCATAAAAAAACTTCTTCTACATAATGTCACTCTTTCAAGTTTCTACTGGATATATTTTTGAGTTTTTATTGACGAGTCTGCAGTTGCGCAAAAGCGGTCATTTTCAAATGAATATTTACGAAGCAGCATTTCATGTGATTTGAATTAAATTTTGAAGATATAACGAAATTTTGACGACATTTCGAGCGCACTTTTCATTACTGAACGTACAACTCTGAACTTGTAGAGTATTTGTAGTTTTAGAAAAATTTATGTCCGAAAAACGCGATGCAAAATGTGTTCCGTAACAGTTTTTGCAATCCTAAGCAAAATTTTCTCAACGATGTGTGGGGTACAACTGTGAACTTGGGTAAAGTAAAGGTAAAAAGTAAATTTTTTGTGTCTGAACATCTTTTGTTTCTCTGTGTGCTGCAATTATAATTACGCGTAGCATTCAACTCAAAAATTTAGGAGGCCCGGGTCGGGTATTTCAACACCTAAAAAAAAGTTTACCACCTTTCATAGGAGCAACGTTTTATCAAATGGGTGAATGCAAGGCAACTGCACCGGTAATTTACTGTGCCGGTTGGGTTGACGCAACAAGCCATTTCTGTGCAAACTCCTGAAAATTAACTGAGTTACCCATGGCCATGACAGGTATCCTTCCTGAGTGCTGATAACACAAATAGTTTCAGAAACAAAGTAAAATTCCCAGAGAATGGCTCATTTAAAATTATTACTTTTGCTTTGGAGTTGTAAAACAATTTCGAAACTTTGAGTACAGTAGCTTGAGTTTGACGGGTGTTCCGTCAAAAAAGGTTTGGAACTTCTGAAAAAATATCTCAATAAAAGGTTTATTGAGATCCGTCGTATCTAAAAAATTTCGTTTGTTTAATTGGTAGTCTGACGATCAGTCTAAAGCGTTATTGAAAGATACGACGCATATACAGGCAAATTCGTCATACATCAAAAAATATTCCATTGATGCTATAAACATATTTTTTTTATTTTCCACCACGCAAAAGCCAATATTATATTAATTAATGGCTTGCATGGTCACAATTGAGGCAACACTCAACTTCTTGCCTGCTTGCTTGCTTGTTTTGAGAATAATTACAGACTAATCCAACAATACTTATTTTACAAATCAATAAAAAAACTTAGGTAAAATACCGAATGAACATGAACAAATCATTAATTAAAATAAAGTACAAAAAATAAATAAATTGCACCAACAATTGTAGACAACTTACCTAAAACAAGAAAAAACACCAGTAGCGTGAGTTCTTTCGCTGAAGCTCTAAAAGTCTGTATTAGAATCTTCAGTCCGGAGGAATGCCTCGTTAGTTTGAAGAGCCTCATAATTCGGATTATAGAGAAGAACTCCATGATGTCGGCATTTTCTAAATGGGATGCGAATCGCCTCAACAGCAAGTCAATATAAAAGCTTGCAGTTGCTATGTAGTCAATGATGTTAACTGACGATCGGATAAAGTCGCATTTGTTTGGACTTGCTATAAACCTAAATAAGAGAATAAGCCTGTATTCAAATAAAGCTTAAATTATTCGTTATAAAATAGAGGCAGATATTGAAGCCATTTGTGTTTTGCATGTGCTGCAGTTCTGTTACGGAAACATGGATGTCGATGTCGACGTTGCGTCGACGTTGAATTTCTATTTATTTGTAAAACTTCTTTCAGCTTTCCGTATTCAAAAATTGTTTGGTAATTTCTAAGTCTCACAATTGTAAGAGCATTTGAAACCAGGGCGCATCTTTTGTTACCCAGTATTAATTAATATATCAAATGCAAACAATAGTGAGGGCTATTAACGACTTAAATCAGCCCAATGTGCAAAGTAGCAGCATCGATAACGTTAACAACGGCGAATTACTGCGCTATTGATCCGGTAGGCCGTTGTTTGTGTTTTTCTCGATAATCGGATCTCAAACCCAAACACACTTAACGTGATTCGACATATTGTACACAGCTTTACTTTTTCGAAGCTCTTTCGACTGAAAACTCTTTCGACTGAAAAATTGGCAAATAAAGTTAAAAATCATGCCGTGAAATCAAATTGATTCAGATTTTAATTCCTGCTCTGCCATTTAGGTAACAAAAAAATTATTAATAGTTAACTCAGATGTCAGTTGATCATGATTTAAGACTGATTTAAGGATACAAGTGCGCATTTTATTATTAAATACTCATCGCATTGGGGAATAATGAATACATTTTTTATTTAACTGTTGTCAAAACCGAAACAGCCTTAAAGTCTGACATGTTACGATTAGAGTATCTTTTTTATGTAAGAATCGAATGTGAACATTCGATTCGTACGTGAATACAAAATAAAGCTACGAAAAACAAAGTGTTTTTCAGTCTCGATTTCCTAGTTTTTGATATTTTCTAATCAATATTGTCAAACATAAAAACAAGAGTTCTGGCAACTGTTTTGGACAACAAATATTGGATAGAACTGAAAACGTAATTAAAATTAACTAAATTTAAGGAAAACATAGGAAACTTTCCACCATATGCGTTATCTCCCGTCCAGGAATCAGAAGACTTACGTCTTTCATTATGTCCAAAAACAGCAAATTAAGTTAAAGAGAATGTAGCAGTCTGTCGTATTTCACATTATGTTTGATTTTGTGCTGCCATTTACATCATACAGAGAATTATTAAAATTTATTTTTGTAGGAACAATTCAAGCCGAAAAGCTCGTTGTTAAGGAAGTTGTAATTAAAAAGGAAATAATGAATCGTTTATGCGTAATAACAAGTGAAGTCTTTTGATCTTTTGAAAGCTACTAAAGGGAAAATATATTACTGCAAATAAAAAATGACAAAATTAATAACCTACATTGTGATTATCGAGCTGTTTTCGTTTTCGGGAGTTCTGTTATTAAATTTTATGCGCAAAAAGAATGTCGCCGGCTTAGCTAAGATTTAAATCTTGATGTCGATCGGGATTATGCGAAATAGTTTGATAGTTACAGCCCAAGGAAAATTTTCGATTTATATTTGTCTGGATCTATCAATTGCAATAAGATTTAATGTTGGGAGTTTCTCGAATTATAGCGTTAATGTATGCTAAATTATTCAACAGCAAAGTTGAGGGCACAATAAAATCAACTTGAATTGATTGCCTAGTTTCTTTCAGCTCATAAATTTTTATTATTACGCTCGTCATTTTACTGTATAAAACTCGTAAAATAATTATTAAACCTGAAACGAAAGTTTGATTTCATGGAACTTTTTGACAACTCTGGATTATGTATTTGTAAAGTAAACATTAATTGATACATTTTTTGATTTCGATTTTAGTATACTGGCATAGTATTCGCCAAATAAACTTCTGTCTTGTAACCATTTTGGTAGAATCCGTTGCAATTAAAATTCTTGAGAAACGGCGATTCACTGAATGTCTTTAGAATATAGCGAGGAGTGATTTATTTATAAAGCTGTATTTTTGAACGAAATATTTCTGGAAAGAGAATATCCTTCTTTTGAGCTGGGATATTAAACCAATAGATTTAATGGCTTGCATTAATGTGTTCCTCCGGCGATTTCAGATTTCAAATCCCCATGTTTGAACATTCTTTGACGCGGCTCAAAGCGATATTGAACATCAACTGACGTTCATGAAACATTCATTCGTTGCTTCAATACGTTCTGTTTCTCATTGCAATATTTTCAATTTTTTCATATTACCGTAAAGAAACCTTAAGTATCAAATCTGATCGGCCACGTTTGTCGCAAAATTAGGTTTCCATAAATTCGACCATTTACCGCTAAATTGACTTTCGTGCTGCTATATCAATCAACCACTAATCCTTGCCATTGTCCCGAAATTAATAAAGGCGGAGTGCCAAAAAGACATGGCAAATTCTCCAGTCCTTACGTGATAGATTTTCCGAGACGTTCACCAATGTGGTGGAAAGTGGGGAAAGCAAACGAAAAGGGTTTCTCCGGAGTTAATAAATTGCTTCCATATATTGACACATATTAAACGTAATTCTCTGAGAATCGAAATGATATATATCGAATCGCCCTGCCATTCATCTCCCTATGTTATTTTAAAGATTTGCTAATGAGGATATTTTGTGAATTAGTTTTCGGTTTATTCAACTTTACGTAGTGTAGAAAGTAGTACATTTGGATGGAGAAATGTTGAAATTTAAATCATTTGTCTGAGCAGCATTAACACTGAGTATTCAACATAAATATTTCTATATAATATCTCCATATGAAACGGAAGATACCAATTTGTATGGCCACAGGAGAAATTGTCCAAAGTCATGAACATCTTTTTTGCTTAGTTTGCATTATAGACGCATTTTTGCAACATATGGAACTAGAGGCATGTTGGTTTGTGAAATCGGAAAAGTTACGAGAGAGTGTTGCAAAGCCCAACACTAGGAAGTTGCATGTCAAGTTTCGCTTAGAATACGTTGATTACAACAACTTAAAAAAATAGTAGGTGGATTTTCACATAGATCATACGAATAATTTCCGCACTATACATCCAGAACAGTTATATTTTTACTTACCTGATTAAAATTTCGAAAGTAAACCAGGCATTACAAAAGCACTCGATATAAAAAAATGCTATGTGAGCATCAGTGTCCGATTTGTCTAAAACATAATCACTCGAATTGTTCGCTGTCCGCACAAGTATCCTACTGATGACTGGAACTTTCATGTCGGGATGGGTTTTCAGGCAAAACGATAAAATAGACACGCAGATAAAAAATACTGACAAAACTCCTATTACCTGAAACAAAAAAATCAATTAACGTGGAAAGAAACTTCCAATTGTTACGTAAGTTTTAAAAACTAGTTTAAAAATAGTAGTTAAATAAATGTTTCACTCACTCAAAATATCATAAGAATTCTATGAAGATCTTGTTAAAACTGAATAAATTTCCGTTAATTAACTTGTACCTACTCCAACCCTCCTTATGATCCTATCCGTTATATTTGCATAAGTCTTCATAATTTTTCGCTTTCCTTTAGTGGGTTTTATTCAATTTTTCCATCAGGATTTAGATATGACTGCTCGTTTTTCGCAAGTCGCATATTAAAGCAAATAAATGTTTTGAAGATAAATATAGTCAGTCCTTTCTTCAGTCCAACAAGTAGATGAAATGCTTGAGCATTTCTTTCCAGGCTAATGGCTAATAGAAGTCCAATGTAATTTAAAAATTGCCCCAGCGATAATATGTATGTCGTTAATTCGTTCATATTCGACATAATGCATATTTACGGTTTTTTTTAAATAACTGGCGTTTTGCCATGGGAATGCATTCACTATAATGTATCATTTAATTAGACACAACTTCAACATAGAATTTGAGCCTTGAAGAAGACCCCAATAACGGTCGAAACGTCGGCCAATTAATTAGATAGTGATAGATAGATAGTTCAACTTAATTTTCCAATTGGGACGCAAAAAACAAGTGAAACAAATTAATTTAATTCTTAATCATCAATTCAGTTGCAATGTAGCTGTGCATTCGGTCTTCATTCACTTCCGCTCTTTCTTCTTCCAAGGATTTATTGACTATGTTTAATATTCAAATATTTTTCCGAATCATGTATTCATTGATTTGTATTAGTGTTAAACTCTTGATTATAAAATATTCTCTATGTTCGTTGAGGGGCAAAAATTAATTTTTTGTTGGTAAAATTAGCGAGACTGTGGATCTTCTAAGTAGATCAATTTTAATTCATTCAAATTTAATTATTTGGCAAATTTAGGAAACGGTTCATTACAAGCACTTTTTTTGTGAATTCGAATCAATTGTTTTACCACAATAAGACATTTATAAAGAAATTAGTCATTCACGTACTTTCAATATGTGTCATAAATTAAATTTTGTCACATATTGCCTAACAATTCCAGTATATGGCAAATGATGTAAATGATGGTAATGTAAACCAATTCGTGTATATCAATGAATCTGCGATTATTGGAATATGATGCGATATCTGCGTATTGTTCTATCGATATTAGAGCGATGCATCAGTTTGGACAATATAATTGTTTTATTTGAAGAGATCGGAAATGTTCACTTGATGTGATCCTTAATAAAAGACTTCCAATAATGTAACCAATTTGGACACCACAAGATGACAAAAATTGCTCTATTAACTCATTAACAAAGTTTAAAACAGACAATTAATTAAAAACCTTTGAAAATAGCGAACTTCCATTGAACAAATCAAACTTCGAAAAGTATTTTAATTAAAATAAGCCCATATCATAGCATTTTGTCTCGTACTTTAAATGATAATGGAACGCTCCAAACTTTACCTGCTCGCAAACTTTTTAGATCAGGCTTCTTCTGAAAAATCTATAAAATATGTCAACTTTGTTTTAGCAATGCTGAAAAAACTCATATCTGTAGGTATTACTCGGCCTTTTTTTAGTTTTCTTAATTTTAAATAAGTTATCTGTGCCTTCATATAATTTTACAATTTATTCGATTGAATAGTTAATTGTGAATACCTGAATGAAGCTGAAAAAACGTATTTTCAAAAATACGTTAGACATTTTTAAATAGCACCACAATCAGAACAGGAAAATACGTACTAAAATAAATTAGCAACAAACAATAACTTTACGAAGAAACGGTTTTTACTTTGCTGTTTTTTTGTTATTAGACAGGTATAATAATTGATTCATATTGGCAAAGGCAAACAATTAATTTGTAAAAAGATACTGCATTTTAACGAATGTAACCGAACACTAACCTCATTACTTTGCAAGGTTTTTAATTAACGGAGCCTATCAATTAGGAATAAATTAATCTAGGGTTTAGCTTTTTCATCCCTTCCAATATAATATCTGTGCTCTACTCGCAATAATAATAATTGTCCAGTGTTTAGAGTTAGACTATAGTTTAGAGTTTACTATGAGTGAAATACTGTTAGCTTCGATAGCCACAACTCCATAAGGCCACATTTGCAGCTCAGACAGTTTTTTCCATAATCACCATTTTAATAAGGGTTTTCAACTGTCATAAGGGTTATCCCTTATCCCTTCGGCAGGTTGAGGGCCCAAATAAATTACTAAAGACCCTTTTCAAGCAAAGATGACTTTCAGAATAAAAAGTTATCGGCTTAACAAACATCCGTCTTAAACTCTATACCCTCTTCAAACAGATTCCACTAATATCTTTTCCAATTAATTGAAGGCCTTTATTTTACTTTCCTAACTAATTTGCAAAAATAACTTTGGAATGACTGCTTAAGGCACACTTAATTAAACGCGCCGGTTTGATAAAAATTCCGCTGAAATAAAATACTTACTTTTGCCGCTGTTGACGAGTAGGGTTCATCAAATAGAGACCATAGTTTAGGTTTCATTAACTGCCACCATGATAATCTGCCCTTGAAATAGGCATCTTCAAAACCAAATTTCCTAGCTATTTCTTCGTCGCTCGGTTTTTCAGTATCTAAATCTAACCTATCTAAAACAGCTAAAGTTTCTTGGGTGTCTCTATGCTGAAATAGAAAAAAAAAGAAATATTAGAACGAAATAAACAGGAAGTTTTAAATGTCTGTTTCAAAACTTGAGATGAAAGGAGTCTTATGTATTCTTCTGAGGAGAGAGTATCTGATTCGTGCAACACAATTATTACCACTAATTACTGCCAGTTTCCACCCTCGGTTTAATTTTAACATTACAAAATTATATATTGCTCATAAATAGGGACAGTTTTCATTCCATGATAAATGTTTTGAACATTTTCTGTTTGCTTCAATTTCTTTCCGTTTTTTTGATAAATGGCAGTAGAAAAGACGGGCACAACTGAACAATTCATCTGATTTATCTTCGGAAAGTAATTCAACAGCAAAACAATATATCCAACAATATTGATTGTATATCAGCCAATCCATGTGTTGATTCGCTACCTTAAACGTAATTGATGACTTAGCATATATTATTCGAAAATCTATATAACTTTGGCATAGGAAAATAAAATAGGATCCTGAAATAACGACCTTGTTGTAAGAAGATTGATCAGTTTCCTATGGATTCCTTACGCAAAGTTTACACCTTTTAGATTTATTGAGGCATAATTTATCCCGCCGCGTTTTCATGTAAGATAAATTGCCAAATATAGCGACAGATCTAAAGTTTCCCTCAACTACATGATTATATGTTGCAAAGTAAAAAGCAGGATGTTAACTTAGTTGCAAATGAACGACTGGATTAGCATGACAGATAATTTATTGCCCATGGCTTGATGTATGTTTTGCAATAATTTGTCATAAATCTGCTTTTTCCAATATTTTTCTTTCGTCGTCGAATTTCAGGCATCAATAAGTATTCTTAAAAAACTACGTTACCAAATAGCTCTTAAGTCCTAATTAGGTCCTAATTAACTCAAAACTGTGAAAGATGGTTAAAAAATGTCTGACTTTACCGACTGGCAGTACGTTTTAGTAAATTATCGATTTGTCTACGGCAGTTTTGATAAACTGCAAAGAATACAAAGTTTACAATTATAAAGTCTTATTTACACCCGAAGGGGGGTAAGGAGCGATGGCAACTGGATGAAGCCTGCTGAAATGCTAACCTCACCTGCACGAGTGGTGGCCGATCTCCTCAGCTATCCGGTACCTCCTGCTAGACAACTAACTAGGCGCTGGCGACCGAGTCACAGCCGGTATAACTGTTAAACCGAGGATTAACGAAATGTAATCGGTCATATCATCCCTCAACCAACCCGCAATGGCCAGCGTGGTTTAGCCTGATACTCTACCAGAGTATCAGGCTAAATAAACCCCACAGAAAAAAAAAGATGTACACACAAAATACACAATGGCCCTTAGTCCCCGGCGGCTTAAAAGTCCCTGATTACGGTAGCAATCAGACAAGGCTAAGAGCAAAGGGTGCGAAGAATCTCCGGGATAGATCCGGCTACCATGGAAAAAGGGAAATACATATTGCCACGTATAATATAAGAACACTATCAACCGACCAAAAAATGCACGAACTAGAAGAAGAGCTAAGTTACATTAAATGGGAATTGGATGGGTTAGGTATCAGTGAAGTTCGACGCAAGGGAGAGAACTAAATAGAGCTCAAATCAGGACATCTGTTCCACAACAGAGGAAAGGAAGAAATGCTAGAAGGGGGAGTAGGCTTTATCATCAACAAAACACACAAAAACAGTATACTAAAAATACTAAAAATATAAAGTATCTCAACAAGGGTTATATATCTATTACTAGATATTAATAAAAGAAACAAAATGAAAATTATCCAAGTGTATGCACCAACATCAACTCACAGTGACGATGAAGGCGACAACTTTTACGAAGATATCTATATCTAAAGCAATACGACAAGACCAAGCACAGTATACGATCCTTCTTGGCGATTTTAATGCAAAATTAGGCCACAAATTAGACGATAGTGAATTTGCTCTGGGTCCTTACGGTTATGGAGAAAGAAACGGTAGAGGCGGTATGCTTCGGAATTTCATGTTACACCGTAAACTGCTATGTATGAACTCCTTTTTTAAAAAGAGTGACCAGCGCAAATGGACTTGGCTGAGTCCCGACGGTGTTACGAAGAACCAAATTGATTTTATAATATCAAATAGAAATGATATAATACAAGATGTCACCGTACTAAACAATTTCACTGTGGGCAGTGACCATCGCCTAGTCCGAACAAAAATTGTAATCAACACAAGGAAAGAACGAGAAAAGATGATATCTGGAACACGAAAGCTTAAGCAGAACTGCATTTGTGATATAGATGCCTTTGAAACAATGGTTACGTCCAATCTACAACATGTTGAACACAGAAATGAAGAACACATAAACGTTGAAGACCTGAATAAACAAATTATCCATTCGATACAAGAAGCCCGAAAAGAAAGCTGTAGTGAAATTAGGAAAAGGCAAGAAAAATTGAGTACAAACACATTAAATATGATGAAGTATAGAAGGGAAGTGTTGGGCAAATAAACAACAAACTATACCCTCTCTAAGACAGCTAAATAAATACATCTCTAAAGCTATCAGAAAAGACATTAGAACATATAACACATCACAGGTAGAAAAAACGATTGAAGAAAATAAAAGCATGAAGATACTCCGACGCAGACTAAATTTGGGCAAAAGAAACATCTGGAAGTTAGCAGATAAATATGGGAACATTGTTACGAGCAGGGAGAAATTGCTTATAGTAGTGACGGATTTCTATTCAGAGCTATATTCAAACCAAGGTGAACCACTAAATCAACAGCAAATAGCAAAAGTCCAGAACGTGGGATCGTAAGATATCCCAGAGGTAACTATTGAAGAGATTAAGTCAGCTATCAAAAATATGAAGATTAACAAATCGCCTGGCGATTATGACATAACAATTGAGTATATCAAGGAAGGAGGATCAACCTTGCTGGTTGTAGTCCAAAAACTATTCAATGCCTGCCTACTAAAGGGTACAACTCCTTCTCAATGGACAAATGCTGTCATCATAATTATGCACAAGAAAGGCGATGTCACAGATCTGAGGAATCGACCAATTAGCCTAATTCCCACGTATACATGCTATTCATGGCAGTAATTACAAAGCGGCTCACCAACAAACTTGACAGCTACCAACCCTGTGAACAGGCTGGCTTTCGTTCTGGCTATAGTACTAACGATCACCTACAAGTGATAAAATCTCTAATAGAAAAATGTGTCGAATACCACAAACCACATGAGATGCTTCTAGCCCTAGCAGATTGCCGTATCGACCACCGCTATATAGCACTCATCAAGAACATCTATGACAGTGCCACAGCTCATGTTAGACTTCTTGCCGATACTGACAAATTTAATATAAATCGTGGAATTCGACAGGGCGATACTAATTCCCTTAGACTGTTTAATACATTACTTCAATACATTTGTAAAATAATATATGGGATGATATGGGTATTAGTGTCAACGATGAAAACCTCAACCACCTCAGGTTCGCCGATGATATAGTTTTAATCTCAGACCATATTGACAATGCCACAGCATCTCTTGAAAAACTCCACCAAGCATGCGGACAAGTTGGGTTAAAAATAGACATATCAAAAACTCAATTTATAACTAATCTAATAGTATCCACCAATATACCCTTAGGTGATAATGAAGTACAACAAGTGACATCATATAAATATTTGGGCCACGAAATCCGAATAGGCCGGGATAATCAGACCTCTGAAATCTTTAGGATAATAAATTTGACATGAGCAGCATTTGGCTACCTCAGAGAATCATTCAAGTCTGAACTCCCCATATGTCTAAAGCGCAAACTTTTTAACCAATGTGTCCTGCCAGTGATGACGTATGGAGCCGAAACCCTAACACTAACTAAGAAATCGACTAATAAAATAAGAACAACACAAGTAGCAATGGAAAGATCGATGTTGGGGGTATCACTTAGGGAAAGAATACATAACAGAGATATACGGCGCAGGACAGGAGTTACGGATGCAGTAAAGAAAATATCCTCTTTAATATGGAACTGGGCAGGTCCCGTTGCGGGAACTAGAGACGATCGATGGAGTAGAAAATTATCGAATGGAGACCACGATGTAGAGGATTCTATCGAAGTAGAGGACGACCCCGACGAGATGGACGGACGACTTACGGAGAATCCGAACGAACTGGATGCAGGTCGCGCAGAATAGGCATGAGTTGCACAGTTTGCGGGAGGCCTATGTTCAACAGTGCACCTATAGTGGGCTAATATGATGATGATGATGAAGGTCATTTTTTCCAGATATTACTTAACTTTGTTTGTTAATTGTGTGAGATAGGAGTAGAGGCAAATTTGAAAATTAAAGCTACATATTGTAACGGAAATGGCCTGGGGTACTCACGTTTGGAATGGGGGGATCAAAATTCATGGTATTTCAGTAAATGGGAGCTCCATTTGGGCCCCATTTACTGTCAAATATGACACTGACAAGCGGGAAGTTTCGCACCTGTTCTGGAGATTT
>NW_026018165.1:5245544-5256965 GCF_020466585.1 Dendroctonus ponderosae
AAATTCATGGTATTTCAGTAAATGGGAGCTCCATTTGGGCCCCATTTACTGTCAAATATGACACTGACAAGCGGGAAGTTTCGCACCTGTTCTGGAGATTTCGAGATCCATCTGGGTTACCAGAAGGAATCTATATAAGCGAATACGAGAACCAGACCGGGGGAAGTGAAGTGACAGTAGCGACTGAGTTCAGAAGAGGTTAAACCCCGCGAGTCGGAAGAGCGAGTTTTCCGTTTGTTATTGTTATTGTTTATGAAGTTGACGGTAATTTTGAAGTCAGTTTGTTCCTGTTACGTATTTAAAGTGATACCGAGGTGAATAAAAGTTGGAAGCTGAAGAAAGAGTTTGATACTCGGCCATCCTCGGTACAATATGATATCCGACTACTATTTTTCGCTTTTTTGGAACGCTGCAATTTTCGAATTTTTAATCTGCAAAAAATTATTAAATTACTATTGTTTGCTATCGTAGAGATTTACTAACGGCAATCCCCATCGAAAATACAATTGTCTTGTGCTTTGAAAATGCATGAACTATATTTTGAGTGAATATCTTACGTTATAGAAAAATCGTGTGGTACACTAGGGGCAGAAATATGGCCAAATGACGAAGTATCCAGCAGGGAAATAAACTGCATTTCAAAACGGTTATTTGCTTGCTTTGCAAACGACATTGCCAATTGAATACAATTTTGTAATAAGTGTAAAAACATGAAAATCAGATATCATAGAATAGCGCTTTCAGACTATATTAGTTTGCATTTTCCGATTAAAGACAACTTTCTAGAGAGCCCATATGGTTTTTTTTATTTAAGTTGAAGAATTGAAGGGGGAAAAGAAAGTTTAAAGACCTTGAATCCACTTGAATGTAGCACACAAATGTAGCAGTTGGATTTCAGGTTTTTATAATCAAGCCACAGAAATTTACTACTAATATACAGGGTGTTTTTTTAGTGCGATGGAGTCCATTATTTCCGACGGTGTTAAACTTTCGAAAAATAGTTTCATATAAAAGTTGTTGACGCACAAAGTGCGCATATTTTAAAAATATCTTATATGATACAGAGTGTCTCAGAAAAGCGAGGGAAGGTCAAAGTGTATTTTTTTAAATAGAACTACCCATTTTTCATTAGCTCATGTTGTATGCTGTAAACGCTGCATATGCACCATAAATTGTTTTTTCGCACTTGCGAGGTTGGCAGATTATCGCCATTTTAGTAAAATTTAGCTTAAAAACATGGTATCTGAAAATTAATTGTAGAAGCAATAAAAAGCAGTTAAAGATACAAAAAAATACGTGTTTCCAATCACCACAGATCCGTTAAGAATTCTATTGAACCAAAATATCAATACATTAGACAGGGAGGTGGATAGAGAGAGGTGCGCCTGTTCATGGGTCACCTCGTTCACACATATTTTTTATTCCCTAAGTGATATGGGTGCTGCCATAAACCCCTATCTTTTAATAGCTATATTAGTAATTCAATAAATTTAAAATAAAACTTAAAAAAAATCTCAAGTGGGCAAACCGCCCACTCGAGATGAAAAAAAAACCATAGGAATAATTTATATGGCAATACAACGTTTGCCGAGTCAGCTAGTAATTTCATATTTTTATTTTTATGACGTATGCAGTTTTATTTCATTTTTTGCTGTGAAATTCCATGCATTTTATAAAACATTGCACTTTTCTTCATTGGGTATCTCAAGGATCATCAAATGTTGACACTTTTTTAAGAATTTAATTATTTATAACTATAACTTGTAACTTTATTATGAATTCCATAGCTACCTTACAAAATGTAACAACTTTTTGAAATTTTTAAACAAAATAATTTATAATTTGAAAACAGTTGATTTCACAGCTTAAAGTGTAAATGCAAATTTGTAACTTTGTGAATTGTCTATCTAATGACGTATTATTATACAGGTACTTCCATTTGAAAAACAAAAGTTATATTGCGTTAAAAAGTTTTAGATTGAAGCCCACATTGTTAACACCCTGTACAATGTATTGATATTTTGGTTCAATATAATTCTTAACGGATCTGTGGTGATTGAAAACGTATTTTTTGTATCTTTAACTGATTTTTTTCCCTCTACAATGAATTTTTAGATACCATGTTTTTATGCAAAATTATACTAAAATGGCGATAATCTGCCAACGTCTCAAGTAAGAAAAAACAATTGACGGTGCATATGCAGCGTTTCAAGCCGCATCCCATGAGCTAGTGAAAAATTGGTAGTTCTACTTAAAAAATACACTTTGATCACTCTCTTGAGACACTCTGTATTATATAAGATATTTTTAAAATGTGTGTCAACAACTTTTATATGAAACTATTTTTCGAAAGTTCAACACCAACGGAATAATCGCCTCTCTCGCACTAAAAAAACCACCCTGTATGCATGTACTTCCCGGTTATCTGTAAATATTCAAATTTACTTAATAGACATATCAGATTTTCAATAGAAAGAAAATATCCTAACTAGGGATGCTTTTCATTCGTAACCTGCTACCCAAAAGATATGAGAAACATTGTTTCGCACTAATATTTTCACAAAAGTAAAATTTGTTAATTTCATATTGAGAAAATCTGAATGACGCAAGCGATGTTTCTGCACTTTTTGGGTGATCCTTATCGGAACGGTCCTAGTGATATGTTGGGATATTAAGATTTAATTAAAATTAAAGAATAACCGAAAAGTAAAGCTTTTATAACGATATTTTCTCAATATTGGTTTTGCAACAATTTGGCATTCAACTGAACTAATAAAAATAATTTATTCCTGGTGGTAAAAAAACACAATTTAGATAAATCCGATTACCCGTTGAAAGCATACAGGATTATTGTAAGTGTTCCGCTTTTGGAAAAGCTACTTTAAATGTTAATCCTGTATTGATTAATGCGTGCTGAAACTGAATTAGCAAAAAAAATTCTAAATTTTAAAACGTAATTGAATTAATTATTAAAAATTACGTTCGAGTTTTAAGCTTTCTACCATAAGTTTAACAAAGATATATTTTTTAGTTTGTAACATGAGGTTATGATTATATATAAATATTTGCTGACCTGATACCAATAAATTTGAAATAATATTTAAAATAGCTTACTTGGGTGTATGTCATCCAACAACAGGGTTCTACTTGGTTTGCATCAAGGCCCCAAAATTCTAATTCCTCTTCAAAGAGAGGACCACAAACATCTGAAGGGTAGTGAAGTTTTCCAGTCCTAGGAACATATAATTATTCAATTTTTGATTCATCAGTAAAATTTAATCTAAAAATAGTAGATCCAATTTTGATTCACGCATATAATTATTTCCCTAATTCCATTTCTTGAGCAGCTTTTTCCTATTTACTAAGTAAATGTAAATATTTATTAATTAAAAATTAATTCGAAATATCACCTGTAATAATTCAGAACTTGAGCGAAGACTCCAGGATGCCTGTCAAAAAAATATTCGTTAAGAACGGGATCGTAATTTGCCAACGCTTCGGTGAGTCGAGAAAGTCGAGTGGCAGGAATTTTCTTCAGCGTAGCTTTGTAGGTTTCATGTCGAATTCCTCCCACGTTCAACACTACGCGATTTTCCGCATCCACCATGTTCATTGTGTTATTCATATCTGGAAACCAAAATGGAGATTTAGGCAAAAAAAGCTGTTTGTCCTAAAAACCATATTCAGAATTCAGTATTGCCTCAGTTCTGGTAAACAGCTTTATATGCCTGAAACGTGTATTTTGCAGAACGCATGCTAATCAGGTCTCAAATTTATAACGAGGCCGTTTTTACAAATATCGGTAATAAACGCGTTTAAAAAAATCTTCAAATTTTTCCTTTGCTTTTGCGGCTTACGGTTTGCGACTACAACTTAAATATTGGGTTATTGGGGCTACTACATACACGGGTTGCATATTACTTAGTGAAAATTAAAGAAAAACAATTTAACAACAGTTTTTTTAAATATTATTAAGTAATCTTTACCATTTTAGTAGATAAGTTATTTGACTTTCAATAAAATATAAACACTTAAAATAAGTCATTTTGAGTTTATCTACATGTATAAGAGAGTTTCGTTTTTGGTCTATCTAATAGGTTTAGGTGATAGGTTAATTCTCGTTAAAATGGCCAATGAACGGCACAGCATTCTAGAGTTTTTAATACTTTTAAAAGGGCGAGTGAGCTAAGTATATGTGGATTGTGATGAATGAGATTTATTCGATGTAAGTGGGTGGAAACAATGTCTTGGAGATACTATATTTTATTAAAAATCACAGAGAAATAAAATACTTAGCGCATACAGTTGCTATGCCATCTAAGTGTTTAATATTTGCATCAGATATAATAAAAAATAGAGCATATACAGTGTGTCCGGGTTAAGAACCTTTGTAAAATCTTTACTTTTTGAACAATTTTAATTATTCTTTTTCATGATCTAGCTATTGAAAATGCGCATTTTACTAGTAAGTGCTTTCAATATTAATCTCCAGTCAGGGCTAACTACTTAATTTTTGTTGTTGTCAAACTTCAAAAAGTATTATTAGGAAATTTTTTGTAAAAATGTGTCTATCGAATTTCTCATAAAATGGGGTAATATCAATTTCTACCAATTTTCTTTATTCTGCAAAGATGAGCAAGCAGAAAAATCAATATAATAATCATAAATTATTATACACGAAACATTGGTTTTAGGATATTCATTCGTTCATTCAATACTCATATTCAATTTGTTTTTCGTTTCGCCACACTTACTTTACTCATTTTAATGATAAGTAAATATTAGCAATTAATAGACTTGCAATAATAGTAATTACATTTTGTATTTTTCGCAATTATAATCGTCTGATACAGATATTTTATACTTGGAACCGTGTTTAACAAAGTAATTAATTTAAGTCTTTTGATGAGAATATTGCACACTGTATTTTTTTATACACACATAGAGAACATGGTCGACATGGATTGTAAGCTATTATAAATGAGAATGGGTTGCCATTTGTCTCTAAAATTTGCACTAATCGTACTTTTTGAAATTAAACATCATGAAAGTTTACGGACGACCGTAAAATCGATTGAAAAGTAAAGATTTAAGAAGGGTGGTAAATTCTTAATGCTGACATGCTGTATGCATAAATTACATAGATACATATTTAATAATAAATACATTTAAGTTTGTTGTTCGAACTAACTTTCCACTAGCTAACTTGCAATAAAGATCGCAGATTTTTACTGCTTCAAAAAAAATTATTTGTTTTAAAGAAATTATTAGTTTCCTTTCGGTTATATCAATCTTTTACATTTGGCATGCTATGGAGGGATTCAGATACTATATTTATACGTTGTACTAAATATAATACTATTAATAGTGTAGAATATACCCGATTAACACGCAAATCAGAATTTTGAAAAATCTAAATTCATGTTGGTGCCCTGATATTTTCTCGAAACTTTCATGTGAAGAACAGTTTGTATATTTTATTCATTATATCCATCTAATATAACTGACTGCTTTGCATTTGCTGCAAATACATTTCTTAAACATCTTCTATGTTACTTGCGTCAATTTGATAATTTATAAAATGTTATACTTTAAATGTGTACGTGCAAAATAAAACTTAACGTTAAAACGTAACGCAAAATAGAATCTAAGACAAAAAATGCTGGCAATATTGCCTTACAAATCTACTTAAGGTAACAAAAAAGTGATATCTGTTCTTCTAAACTAGCAGCACTGTCGCTACGTGACGCAAATTAAGAGCTTTCTAGAAAAACGACTGAAAGTTCTTGAAAAATGTTCAAAGTTCTTGACAAACTTTTAAACTTCTAGATGTTTGCAATGCTGGATTACAAGTTCTCTGTACGATAATATAATTTACGGATGCGATGATATTCGGGCTACAAATTAAAGTTGTAACTGGTGATCATTCTATGTGACTTTTAATAAAGTGGACGATTTTATTTGCCTTAAGATATGTTTTGAACTTCATGCAAAAAGACACAAATTAAAGCCAAAAAGAAACCAGATTTGCCTAAAAAGACTTTTAGAGCTTTACTATTTACTGCTTTAACATCAAGAAAATATCTGACAATCCAGTAAATCAATTTATTTTTATATATGCTAAGCCTTCACTAACTTTTTACAACACACCGGGTTAATTTTGTCGTCCTAGAAATCTCTCCAAAACTGTGTAATTTAGATCAGCAGAACAGATTGAGCTATTATATTTTCTTCATAAATTAGTGGGTCGCAGTTTAGTGCACTCGTTCCGCCTATATAAATATTTAAGTAACTGCTTTTTACGCACGATATTAACTTGATTAGCAATAATATAAACATCATAATATACCAAATAATAGAACTTTCATTTGAATAGTCATTTGAAGTAAGCCACGTTTTCAAAAAATGTTTCATAAAAAAATATATGTTTTAAGAACATCTAAACACTTAACAACATGCTCGATCGGGTGTACAGGATTTATTCAAGTTGATTAGACTAGACTGAAAAACACTTTAAAAAATCTTCATTATTACCAGTGGAAACTGAAGCAAATTAAAGTATAAACAAAAGTTGAGGAAAACTGCCTTATTCAGAGAATAAACGGAAAAACTTCAGTTAGCAACAATTGACAGTATATTACCTAAATAGCCAACCGTTACCAACTAAAATGACAAAATTAGGTTTCCATGCCTAAAGAAGCTCTTAGAGCTTCTGCTCAATTTATAATAATTGAGGCGCAATTTAAATTAATAATTCGACGGATTCCTTGTAAAAGATTGAAAGAAAATTAATTAACATTTTAACCAAGATTTTAATAAATATCCTCAGATAATTTGCTGCCGCTGGATTGGAACAAATAAGTTTAAAAGAGGGTAGAAATATAATTGAAAATTCTAGGCGAGTAGAAATGTAAATACTTAGATAGCAAACTAACGACTGTTATTGCTTTGTGCAAAAATTCATATCTGATCTCGAGATAAAGGCTCCGCTTAAATAAAAACTCTAAGAGTTTTTTGCATTAAATTATTTCACTTCAATCACCGCTTTAATAAAGAGAAGAGAAATAAAAGCTTTATGTGCCTGCTTCCATTGCATTGATTGATTCCGGAGTCTTTCTGCAGTTTATGTCCAGAAAATAAGCAGAAGTGTAGCTTTAAGCAGTTTTATCTTACTGCTATTGAATCAAAGTCTATAAAACAAGGCGTTCAATAAAATATAAAGTGACAAGGCAAGTACGGGGAATATAGTATATATTAAAATATGATGTTAGTGAAAGCCACTAAGCCAACGAGCTTGTCAAATTAGCAAGCTGGTTTAACCGCAGAATATATTCGCAACAGGAATAGCTGCATCCACAGTAGAATGTAGTGGTTTTCCCATATATGTAAAACGATGCCCGGGATGTCCAAAGTACCACAATAACAACGAGCATTTTAAATAAATCATCTAAAGCACTGCAAAACTTATTGTATTTTTTTATTATTCTCAAAATTTTTAATCCCTAATTTCTTGATTGACTAAAATACAGCAATCAAGTTAGTTAATTCCATCGCTGCGGCACTGTGAATATAAGACACTATAAAATGGCTGTAGAAGAAATTTTATGACAACACAAATAAACTTATTCTTACTTAAAATTGGAGCTGGAAAATGGCGCAAAACATTGAAACATTTAAGGAATGTGATCCAGTTGTAGAGCATCGGTTTTTAATCGTTTCTATCTTTGCCCGAAAATTTTCGCACGCATCGCACTCATTCGAGACTCATGTGATGACGAATTTTTTTTACAAACCTTTTCATACTTTTCTATTTAACTAAGCTCAATATAGGAAATTTTCAGCATCTGAACAAGTTTTTATTTACTTATTTGCCTTAAAGTAAGTTTACTTCAAAATTGTCCAGAGAAAACTTTCAAATTTCATAGTTGTTCTTGTTGCGATTGGCAACAATAAAGCAATTTTGAAGGTGAGTAATTTAACACCTTTATAATCAATAAATTAATTACCAATTTCTTATATGCAAGTTTCATCCGAAATTGCAACTTTGTAATTGTTTTATATATATTTAGCCTGTTCCCATTCCTTCATTAATGATTTTCGAGAATTTCCTCCTATGGAGCAGTTCAATAAGGACCACTATGTTTTAATCATTTAAGTTATTTGAAGCTGCGAAATACAAAAGTGAATGCACATATAAATTGCAGCATTTTTTCATCAGATGAAAATTTCTTATTGTAAAACCTGATTAAGAAGTAAACATGTTGGCATTTATTTCTAAAAAATATCTGCTAACTTCTGTTTACGCGTTTTGCGAGAAAAGCATATTTATTTTGGCAAACATAGCCAAATGTATGTTTTGACAACCAGAAAATGTGTAACATTTAAAAATTAATTAGCATACCGCTTCTTGCAGCAAATATTTTTTTTCGTAAGTAACTGTTCCTAAAGTTCCTCACGTACACTAGGAACAATTTCTTGTTTACTTACGGCAGTGCTTAAATGTTATTTAAATTAGTTAATTAAAAATAAACATTTAAAATGAATGATTGCATTAATCCCCGATCCTACCATTGTACCCCGGGTTTACATTAAAATCAATTTAATATTGCATCAAATAATTTATTATTCAACTGATTTTTGATATGCAAATATAGACAAAGCTTTATAGAATATCAGGCAAACTCGAACAACAAACTACTCAGTTTAGCGGCAAAATTAATTCGGCATTATGTAGAACTAAGGATCGCAGTTTCCATAATTTCGTACTACCAATCTAAATAATACTAATCAACTTGAACAAACTCATGTGATGGCTTACAGGGCTTTCGGACTTTCCGTTTAATATATTATATATATAATATAAGTACATGATGATGGACAATTTATTCATGTATTCATGAGAAGTTTAGTTAAATGAAACGGTCTGATGAAAATATTTTTGATTCTTTAGCCGTTTACACTAAACACCACCCATTCTTGCATTTTACGAGTAATTTGACACTACACCGTATAAAGTTCTTCTACTAGGAAACTTAGACATGATGCTAGATTTTATATACTCTAAATTTTGCTCAAAGTGTCTGGCTCTCGAAGCTGAAAGCATATTCTGATAGTTTACATCTTTGCATTTCATTTTGTGTTGGAATTTATATCTGTAAAAAGTCTGAGTTGATTTCACGGAAAAGATTTGGCAGACATTGAATACGGCAAAATGTTAAAGACTTTCATTCAATTTCATTGTTCTCATTTTCTGTTGCATGGAGATCTCATCTCCTGCTGACAATATACGACAGTATAAAACAAGCTGGATGAATAAGTCGACGGCAGATCGCAAATATTTATTGAGCGATGGAATATTCGAATTAAATCTAATTTATTAAAACCTATTTGCTGTTGAACGGGAAATTTTAATTCCCATTCTATTGTGTGCCATTTGTGAAGTATTTCATTCTTCGCAGTTTAATGTTCTGTAAAATATATTTTCCAATTTAAAATACTGGAAACCTGCAACAGCTCTTTTGTTTGAAATAACAAGCTCTGGGCAAAATCGGATCTAAACTAGATTGCGATGGTTCCATATTGTTTCAACAAGAAATGAAAATACGATTCAGCAATACGTGAAATTGCGATCGGGTTTGGAATTCAAAACTTGGTTATCGAATCTAATAACTAACGAACTATAATAACCAATAACTTAATAATTTTATTATTTTGGGAAATTTTATTTATGTCATGTAAGTCCATGGCCAAGGAATATTGGAAAGCAGTTCCAATGCCACATATTCATTCGAAGAACGTTACAAGAAAATGAACCAATAATCCAATAAAATGACACAATTGGAAATGCTTTCGCTCACTCCAACGACATAAAGTATTAGCTACCCCTCAGTGGATGAAAAGTAAGGTTGAACAAGAAAACCACTTTATTTTTATGATATTCGGAATAAAATGTACTTTATTTCCAATATTTTTTATTAACGGCAGATAGTATTTGAATTATTGATAAATTGGAGAAGAAAATTAATAATCACGACTTTCATGACTCTTAACTGAGGTTTTGAATTTGTTCCTGTTTTTCCTTGTAATTTTCATTTGAAATATTGTGATTTGATTTGGCTATTTTCAAGTTTGCAAACGCCTTGAAACTCAAAGCGAAATTTCGAAATTAATTTAAACTTACTGAATTACTTTTGGAGTACGTATTTGATCTCTGGGCGACTCGTCGAATTGAGGTACCATGTAATTTTTTCTGAAACAATATATTTGCAATACATCTTGAGGTGCATGGCAAGTAAAAAATCATGACTTCGTTTAAAATGTATGGTGGAATGAAAATGATAAGACAGAAATAAAACGGAGCCAAGACGGTTCCCAGAACTTGGGACATAATATGGGACTTTTACAAAATACTCGAAAATCAATTCTTGTACTTGTTAATTCGATTACTTTGAAAAATACAGAAAATATCATTATTTTAATATTTTTAAAATGCTTTTGAAATAACATAGCCTGTATCAGTATGTATTTTTTTCATTCACAACTTCAATATAATCGTTACTGATTTTTTGCATTAGCATGTTCATTTTTAGCAAATATTAATTTTGGCTTTGTTTAATACAACTCTAGCTCGTGTTTCAAAGTGTTTCTTAGAACAATCTTATTTATTGTTACATCGTTACTCCGTTATTTTTAATTTTTCTAATTTTTCCAAAATTAATGAACTCTTTAGTTCCGACTTGTTACGCTTCCTGATTTTATGTGGGAAATAATAATTAGAGCCACCGCGCATTTGATTGTTAGTTACTGCCATTTTCTTAGTGAATTTTATTTCTCTTTGCGAATTATCAAGTGCGTTAATGTTGGTTAAATTTTTTTAAAGTTTTTGGCATTGCTTTTGGGCGTATTTCTACTTTGCAACAACTTTTTCTTTGCACTAATGATCTGCAGCTGCTGGAATTAGAGTTACTTTTATTTCTTTGTTCTATTCTAATTGTACGTTGTTTTTGGTTGTTGGTTTTTATTTACCAAGAAATGCAATTTTTAATTACCTATCGAATGGTATTAGGATGTTAATAGCTACGTTTTTGCCTTTTTATAAAATACGTCAAATAGTCGTTCTGTGCACCATTTGGTGTTGTTTAATTTAAGGTTCCAATGTATATAAGTTGCCTATGCCATTTACACATGTCAAATCATTTATTTTATTTCTCAGTTTAGACTGCAAAGTCTCTTTTTGATAGCTAGAGTGGTATTGTTTTGTGTAATTGGGGACGTGCTAGTCGTTATTTTAATATTATTATTGTGTTGCTAAGTGAAAATGAAGAATTATCCAAGGGAAGAGCGTATTGACATGATTTTCACCCTTGAAGAATGTCATAAAAATAGTTTATTGGCTTCTCGAGTTTATGCTCAAAAGTTTCC
>NW_026018165.1:5257065-5268969 GCF_020466585.1 Dendroctonus ponderosae
GGAAACTTTTGAGCATAAACTCGAGAAGCCAATAAACTATTTTTATGACATTCTTCAAGGGTGAAAATCATGTCAATACGCTCTTCCCTTGGATAATTCTTCATTTTCACTTAGCAACACAATAATAATATTAAAATAACGACTAGCACGTCCCCAATTACAAAAAACAATACCACTCTAGCTATCAAAAAGAGACTTTGCAGTCTAAACTGAGAAATAAAATAAATTATTTGACATGTGTAAATGGCATAAGCAACTTATATACATTGGAACCTTAAATTAAACAACACCAAATGGTGCACAGAACGACTATTTGACGTATTTTATAAAAAGGCAAAAACGTAGCTATTAACATCCTAATACCATTCGATAGGTAATTAAAAATTGCATTTCTTGGTAAATAAAAAAATATGGGGTTGTATTTAAATTAATCAAGTTAGAGTCACTTAAAGTTCTTATTTGATTAGTTTAAATTTGTGGACACCCTGTATAACATGGTAAGTTTATTATCATTGGAATATAAAATATTATATCTTGTTACACTTCACTATAAATTACCCTTACATAACTTAAATACATCTAAAGTATTTGACACGTGAAAATTAGATTATAATTTGATTAAATTCGTATTATTTAAAAAACATTTTATGCATCTCTCAAAACTCCCTACAAGCTAAGAGACTGAAACATAAAAAACGGAGAAAACATCTTGCACCGAGCCGAATACAAAGGACCAAAATGTCTGTTTAATCGATCTGACTCAACCAATGAAGCACTTTATATATAAACTGGAGAACATCATATATCCACACGAAACGCATTTGCAAATACAAATAACTGGTGTCAGACAAGAATTAGACGCAAGATCAATTAATATAAATACATTAAAATGTTAACCAAAAACAACGTACAATTAGAATAGAACAAATAAATAAAAGTAGCTCTAATTCCAGCAGCTGCAAATCATTAGTGCAAAGAAAAAGTTGTTGCAAAGTAGAAATACGCCCAAAAGCAATGCCAAAAACTTTTAAAAAATTTAACCAACATTAACGCACTTGATAATTCGCAAAGAGAAATAAAATTCACTAAGAAACTGGCAGTAACTAACAATCAAATGCGCGGTGGCTCTAATTATTATTTCCCACATAAAATCAGGAAGCGTAACAAGTCGGAACTAAAGAGTTCATCAATTTTGGAAAAATTAGAAAAATAAAAAATAACGGAGTAACGATGTAACAATAAATAAGATTGTTCTAAGAAACACTTTGAAACCCGAGCTAGAGTTGTATTAAACAAAGCCAAAATTAATATTTACTAAAAATGAACATGCTAATGCAAAAAATCAGTAACGATTATATTGAAGTTGTGAATGAAAAAAAATACATACTGATACAGGCTATGTTATTTCAAAAGCATTTTAAAAATATTAAAATAATGATATTTTCTGTATTTTTTAACGTAATCGAATTAACAAGTACAAGAATTGATTTTCGAGTATTTTGTAAAAGTCCCATATTATGTCCCAAGTTCTGGGAACCGTCTTGGCTCCGTTTTATTTCTGTCTTATCATTTTCATTCCACCATACATTTTAAACGAAGTCATGATTTTTTACTTGCCATGCACCTCAAGATGTATTGCAAATATATTGTTTCAGAAAAAATTACATGGTACCTCAATTCGACGAGTCGCCCAGAGATCAAATACGTACTCCAAAAGTAATTCAGTAAGTTTAAATTAATTTCGAAATTTCGCTTTGAGTTTCAAGGCGTTTGCAAACTTGAAAATAGCCAAATCAAATCACAATATTTCAAATGAAAATTACAAGGAAAAACAGGAACAAATTCAAAACCTCAGTTAAGAGTCATGAAAGTCGTGATTATTAATTTTCTTCTCCAATTTATCAATAATTCAAATACTATCTGCCGTTAATAAAAAATATTGGAAATAAAGTACATTTTATTCCGAATATCATAAAAATAAAGTGGTTTTCTTGTTCAACCTTACTTTTCATCCACTGAGGGGTAGCTAATACTTTATGTCGTTGGAGTGAGCGAAAGCATTTCCAATTGTGTCATTTTATTGGATTATTGGTTCATTTTCTTGTAACGTTCTTCGAATGAATATGTGGCATTGGAACTGCTTTCCAATATTCCTTGGCCATGGACTTACATGACATAAATAAAATTTCCCAAAATAATAAAATTATTAAGTTATTGGTTATTATAGTTCGTTAGTTATTAGATTCGATAACCAAGTTTTGAATTCCAAACCCGATCGCAATTTCACGTATTGCTGAATCGTATTTTCATTTCTTGTTGAAACAATATGGAACCATCGCAATCTAGTTTAGATCCGATTTTGCCCAGAGCTTGTTATTTCAAACAAAAGAGCTGTTGCAGGTTTCCAGTATTTTAAATTGGAAAATATATTTTACAGAACATTAAACTGCGAAGAATGAAATACTTCACAAATGGCACACAATAGAATGGGAATTAAAATTTCCCGTTCAACAGCAAATAGGTTTTAATAAATTAGATTTAATTCGAATATTCCATCGCTCAATAAATATTTGCGATCTGCCGTCGACTTATTCATCCAGCTTGTTTTATACTGTCGTATATTGTCAGCAGGAGATGAGATCTCCATGCAACAGAAAATGAGAACAATGAAATTGAATGAAAGTCTTTAACATTTTGCCGTATTCAATGTCTGCCAAATCTTTTCCGTGAAATCAACTCAGACTTTTTACAGATATAAATTCCAACACAAAATGAAATGCAAAGATGTAAACTATCAGAATATGCTTTCAGCTTCGAGAGCCAGACACTTTGAGCAAAATTTAGAGTATATAAAATCTAGCATCATGTCTAAGTTTCCTAGTAGAAGAACTTTATACGGTGTAGTGTCAAATTACTCGTAAAATGCAAGAATGGGTGGTGTTTAGTGTAAACGGCTAAAGAATCAAAAATATTTTCATCAGACCGTTTCATTTAACTAAACTTCTCATGAATACATGAATAAATTGTCCATCATCATGTACTTATATTATATATATAATATATTAAACGGAAAGTCCGAAAGCCCTGTAAGCCATCACATGAGTTTGTTCAAGTTGATTAGTATTATTTAGATTGGTAGTACGAAATTATGGAAACTGCGATCCTTAGTTCTACATAATGCCGAATTAATTTTGCCGCTAAACTGAGTAGTTTGTTGTTCGAGTTTGCCTGATATTCTATAAAGCTTTGTCTATATTTGCATATCAAAAATCAGTTGAATAATAAATTATTTGATGCAATATTAAATTGATTTTAATGTAAACCCGGGGTACAATGGTAGGATCGGGGATTAATGCAATCATTCATTTTAAATGTTTATTTTTAATTAACTAATTTAAATAACATTTAAGCACTGCCGTAAGTAAACAAGAAATTGTTCCTAGTGTACGTGAGGAACTTTAGGAACAGTTACTTACGAAAAAAAATATTTGCTGCAAGAAGCGGTATGCTAATTAATTTTTAAATGTTACACATTTTCTGGTTGTCAAAACATACATTTGGCTATGTTTGCCAAAATAAATATGCTTTTCTCGCAAAACGCGTAAACAGAAGTTAGCAGATATTTTTTAGAAATAAATGCCAACATGTTTACTTCTTAATCAGGTTTTACAATAAGAAATTTTCATCTGATGAAAAAATGCTGCAATTTATATGTGCATTCACTTTTGTATTTCGCAGCTTCAAATAACTTAAATGATTAAAACATAGTGGTCCTTATTGAACTGCTCCATAGGAGGAAATTCTCGAAAATCATTAATGAAGGAATGGGAACAGGCTAAATATATATAAAACAATTACAAAGTTGCAATTTCGGATGAAACTTGCATATAAGAAATTGGTAATTAATTTATTGATTATAAAGGTGTTAAATTACTCACCTTCAAAATTGCTTTATTGTTGCCAATCGCAACAAGAACAACTATGAAATTTGAAAGTTTTCTCTGGACAATTTTGAAGTAAACTTACTTTAAGGCAAATAAGTAAATAAAAACTTGTTCAGATGCTGAAAATTTCCTATATTGAGCTTAGTTAAATAGAAAAGTATGAAAAGGTTTGTAAAAAAAATTCGTCATCACATGAGTCTCGAATGAGTGCGATGCGTGCGAAAATTTTCGGGCAAAGATAGAAACGATTAAAAACCGATGCTCTACAACTGGATCACATTCCTTAAATGTTTCAATGTTTTGCGCCATTTTCCAGCTCCAATTTTAAGTAAGAATAAGTTTATTTGTGTTGTCATAAAATTTCTTCTACAGCCATTTTATAGTGTCTTATATTCACAGTGCCGCAGCGATGGAATTAACTAACTTGATTGCTGTATTTTAGTCAATCAAGAAATTAGGGATTAAAAATTTTGAGAATAATAAAAAAATACAATAAGTTTTGCAGTGCTTTAGATGATTTATTTAAAATGCTCGTTGTTATTGTGGTACTTTGGACATCCCGGGCATCGTTTTACATATATGGGAAAACCACTACATTCTACTGTGGATGCAGCTATTCCTGTTGCGAATATATTCTGCGGTTAAACCAGCTTGCTAATTTGACAAGCTCGTTGGCTTAGTGGCTTTCACTAACATCATATTTTAATATATACTATATTCCCCGTACTTGCCTTGTCACTTTATATTTTATTGAACGCCTTGTTTTATAGACTTTGATTCAATAGCAGTAAGATAAAACTGCTTAAAGCTACACTTCTGCTTATTTTCTGGACATAAACTGCAGAAAGACTCCGGAATCAATCAATGCAATGGAAGCAGGCACATAAAGCTTTTATTTCTCTTCTCTTTATTAAAGCGGTGATTGAAGTGAAATAATTTAATGCAAAAAACTCTTAGAGTTTTTATTTAAGCGGAGCCTTTATCTCGAGATCAGATATGAATTTTTGCACAAAGCAATAACAGTCGTTAGTTTGCTATCTAAGTATTTACATTTCTACTCGCCTAGAATTTTCAATTATATTTCTACCCTCTTTTAAACTTATTTGTTCCAATCCAGCGGCAGCAAATTATCTGAGGATATTTATTAAAATCTTGGTTAAAATGTTAATTAATTTTCTTTCAATCTTTTACAAGGAATCCGTCGAATTATTAATTTAAATTGCGCCTCAATTATTATAAATTGAGCAGAAGCTCTAAGAGCTTCTTTAGGCATGGAAACCTAATTTTGTCATTTTAGTTGGTAACGGTTGGCTATTTAGGTAATATACTGTCAATTGTTGCTAACTGAAGTTTTTCCGTTTATTCTCTGAATAAGGCAGTTTTCCTCAACTTTTGTTTATACTTTAATTTGCTTCAGTTTCCACTGGTAATAATGAAGATTTTTTAAAGTGTTTTTCAGTCTAGTCTAATCAACTTGAATAAATCCTGTACACCCGATCGAGCATGTTGTTAAGTGTTTAGATGTTCTTAAAACATATATTTTTTTATGAAACATTTTTTGAAAACGTGGCTTACTTCAAATGACTATTCAAATGAAAGTTCTATTATTTGGTATATTATGATGTTTATATTATTGCTAATCAAGTTAATATCGTGCGTAAAAAGCAGTTACTTAAATATTTATATAGGCGGAACGAGTGCACTAAACTGCGACCCACTAATTTATGAAGAAAATATAATAGCTCAATCTGTTCTGCTGATCTAAATTACACAGTTTTGGAGAGATTTCTAGGACGACAAAATTAACCCGGTGTGTTGTAAAAAGTTAGTGAAGGCTTAGCATATATAAAAATAAATTGATTTACTGGATTGTCAGATATTTTCTTGATGTTAAAGCAGTAAATAGTAAAGCTCTAAAAGTCTTTTTAGGCAAATCTGGTTTCTTTTTGGCTTTAATTTGTGTCTTTTTGCATGAAGTTCAAAACATATCTTAAGGCAAATAAAATCGTCCACTTTATTAAAAGTCACATAGAATGATCACCAGTTACAACTTTAATTTGTAGCCCGAATATCATCGCATCCGTAAATTATATTATCGTACAGAGAACTTGTAATCCAGCATTGCAAACATCTAGAAGTTTAAAAGTTTGTCAAGAACTTTGAACATTTTTCAAGAACTTTCAGTCGTTTTTCTAGAAAGCTCTTAATTTGCGTCACGTAGCGACAGTGCTGCTAGTTTAGAAGAACAGATATCACTTTTTTGTTACCTTAAGTAGATTTGTAAGGCAATATTGCCAGCATTTTTTGTCTTAGATTCTATTTTGCGTTACGTTTTAACGTTAAGTTTTATTTTGCACGTACACATTTAAAGTATAACATTTTATAAATTATCAAATTGACGCAAGTAACATAGAAGATGTTTAAGAAATGTATTTGCAGCAAATGCAAAGCAGTCAGTTATATTAGATGGATATAATGAATAAAATATACAAACTGTTCTTCACATGAAAGTTTCGAGAAAATATCAGGGCACCAACATGAATTTAGATTTTTCAAAATTCTGATTTGCGTGTTAATCGGGTATATTCTACACTATTAATAGTATTATATTTAGTACAACGTATAAATATAGTATCTGAATCCCTCCATAGCATGCCAAATGTAAAAGATTGATATAACCGAAAGGAAACTAATAATTTCTTTAAAACAAATAATTTTTTTTGAAGCAGTAAAAATCTGCGATCTTTATTGCAAGTTAGCTAGTGGAAAGTTAGTTCGAACAACAAACTTAAATGTATTTATTATTAAATATGTATCTATGTAATTTATGCATACAGCATGTCAGCATTAAGAATTTACCACCCTTCTTAAATCTTTACTTTTCAATCGATTTTACGGTCGTCCGTAAACTTTCATGATGTTTAATTTCAAAAAGTACGATTAGTGCAAATTTTAGAGACAAATGGCAACCCATTCTCATTTATAATAGCTTACAATCCATGTCGACCATGTTCTCTATGTGTGTATAAAAAAATACAGTGTGCAATATTCTCATCAAAAGACTTAAATTAATTACTTTGTTAAACACGGTTCCAAGTATAAAATATCTGTATCAGACGATTATAATTGCGAAAAATACAAAATGTAATTACTATTATTGCAAGTCTATTAATTGCTAATATTTACTTATCATTAAAATGAGTAAAGTAAGTGTGGCGAAACGAAAAACAAATTGAATATGAGTATTGAATGAACGAATGAATATCCTAAAACCAATGTTTCGTGTATAATAATTTATGATTATTATATTGATTTTTCTGCTTGCTCATCTTTGCAGAATAAAGAAAATTGGTAGAAATTGATATTACCCCATTTTATGAGAAATTCGATAGACACATTTTTACAAAAAATTTCCTAATAATACTTTTTGAAGTTTGACAACAACAAAAATTAAGTAGTTAGCCCTGACTGGAGATTAATATTGAAAGCACTTACTAGTAAAATGCGCATTTTCAATAGCTAGATCATGAAAAAGAATAATTAAAATTGTTCAAAAAGTAAAGATTTTACAAAGGTTCTTAACCCGGACACACTGTATATGCTCTATTTTTTATTATATCTGATGCAAATATTAAACACTTAGATGGCATAGCAACTGTATGCGCTAAGTATTTTATTTCTCTGTGATTTTTAATAAAATATAGTATCTCCAAGACATTGTTTCCACCCACTTACATCGAATAAATCTCATTCATCACAATCCACATATACTTAGCTCACTCGCCCTTTTAAAAGTATTAAAAACTCTAGAATGCTGTGCCGTTCATTGGCCATTTTAACGAGAATTAACCTATCACCTAAACCTATTAGATAGACCAAAAACGAAACTCTCTTATACATGTAGATAAACTCAAAATGACTTATTTTAAGTGTTTATATTTTATTGAAAGTCAAATAACTTATCTACTAAAATGGTAAAGATTACTTAATAATATTTAAAAAAACTGTTGTTAAATTGTTTTTCTTTAATTTTCACTAAGTAATATGCAACCCGTGTATGTAGTAGCCCCAATAACCCAATATTTAAGTTGTAGTCGCAAACCGTAAGCCGCAAAAGCAAAGGAAAAATTTGAAGATTTTTTTAAACGCGTTTATTACCGATATTTGTAAAAACGGCCTCGTTATAAATTTGAGACCTGATTAGCATGCGTTCTGCAAAATACACGTTTCAGGCATATAAAGCTGTTTACCAGAACTGAGGCAATACTGAATTCTGAATATGGTTTTTAGGACAAACAGCTTTTTTTGCCTAAATCTCCATTTTGGTTTCCAGATATGAATAACACAATGAACATGGTGGATGCGGAAAATCGCGTAGTGTTGAACGTGGGAGGAATTCGACATGAAACCTACAAAGCTACGCTGAAGAAAATTCCTGCCACTCGACTTTCTCGACTCACCGAAGCGTTGGCAAATTACGATCCCGTTCTTAACGAATATTTTTTTGACAGGCATCCTGGAGTCTTCGCTCAAGTTCTGAATTATTACAGGTGATATTTCGAATTAATTTTTAATTAATAAATATTTACATTTACTTAGTAAATAGGAAAAAGCTGCTCAAGAAATGGAATTAGGGAAATAATTATATGCGTGAATCAAAATTGGATCTACTATTTTTAGATTAAATTTTACTGATGAATCAAAAATTGAATAATTATATGTTCCTAGGACTGGAAAACTTCACTACCCTTCAGATGTTTGTGGTCCTCTCTTTGAAGAGGAATTAGAATTTTGGGGCCTTGATGCAAACCAAGTAGAACCCTGTTGTTGGATGACATACACCCAAGTAAGCTATTTTAAATATTATTTCAAATTTATTGGTATCAGGTCAGCAAATATTTATATATAATCATAACCTCATGTTACAAACTAAAAAATATATCTTTGTTAAACTTATGGTAGAAAGCTTAAAACTCGAACGTAATTTTTAATAATTAATTCAATTACGTTTTAAAATTTAGAATTTTTTTTGCTAATTCAGTTTCAGCACGCATTAATCAATACAGGATTAACATTTAAAGTAGCTTTTCCAAAAGCGGAACACTTACAATAATCCTGTATGCTTTCAACGGGTAATCGGATTTATCTAAATTGTGTTTTTTTACCACCAGGAATAAATTATTTTTATTAGTTCAGTTGAATGCCAAATTGTTGCAAAACCAATATTGAGAAAATATCGTTATAAAAGCTTTACTTTTCGGTTATTCTTTAATTTTAATTAAATCTTAATATCCCAACATATCACTAGGACCGTTCCGATAAGGATCACCCAAAAAGTGCAGAAACATCGCTTGCGTCATTCAGATTTTCTCAATATGAAATTAACAAATTTTACTTTTGTGAAAATATTAGTGCGAAACAATGTTTCTCATATCTTTTGGGTAGCAGGTTACGAATGAAAAGCATCCCTAGTTAGGATATTTTCTTTCTATTGAAAATCTGATATGTCTATTAAGTAAATTTGAATATTTACAGATAACCGGGAAGTACATGCATACAGGGTGGTTTTTTTAGTGCGAGAGAGGCGATTATTCCGTTGGTGTTGAACTTTCGAAAAATAGTTTCATATAAAAGTTGTTGACACACATTTTAAAAATATCTTATATAATACAGAGTGTCTCAAGAGAGTGATCAAAGTGTATTTTTTAAGTAGAACTACCAATTTTTCACTAGCTCATGGGATGCGGCTTGAAACGCTGCATATGCACCGTCAATTGTTTTTTCTTACTTGAGACGTTGGCAGATTATCGCCATTTTAGTATAATTTTGCATAAAAACATGGTATCTAAAAATTCATTGTAGAGGGAAAAAAATCAGTTAAAGATACAAAAAATACGTTTTCAATCACCACAGATCCGTTAAGAATTATATTGAACCAAAATATCAATACATTGTACAGGGTGTTAACAATGTGGGCTTCAATCTAAAACTTTTTAACGCAATATAACTTTTGTTTTTCAAATGGAAGTACCTGTATAATAATACGTCATTAGATAGACAATTCACAAAGTTACAAATTTGCATTTACACTTTAAGCTGTGAAATCAACTGTTTTCAAATTATAAATTATTTTGTTTAAAAATTTCAAAAAGTTGTTACATTTTGTAAGGTAGCTATGGAATTCATAATAAAGTTACAAGTTATAGTTATAAATAATTAAATTCTTAAAAAAGTGTCAACATTTGATGATCCTTGAGATACCCAATGAAGAAAAGTGCAATGTTTTATAAAATGCATGGAATTTCACAGCAAAAAATGAAATAAAACTGCATACGTCATAAAAATAAAAATATGAAATTACTAGCTGACTCGGCAAACGTTGTATTGCCATATAAATTATTCCTATGGTTTTTTTTTCATCTCGAGTGGGCGGTTTGCCCACTTGAGATTTTTTTTAAGTTTTATTTTAAATTTATTGAATTACTAATATAGCTATTAAAAGATAGGGGTTTATGGCAGCACCCATATCACTTAGGGAATAAAAAATATGTGTGAACGAGGTGACCCATGAACAGGCGCACCTCTCTCTATCCACCTCCCTGTCTAATGTATTGATATTTTGGTTCAATAGAATTCTTAACGGATCTGTGGTGATTGGAAACACGTATTTTTTTGTATCTTTAACTGCTTTTTATTGCTTCTACAATTAATTTTCAGATACCATGTTTTTAAGCTAAATTTTACTAAAATGGCGATAATCTGCCAACCTCGCAAGTGCGAAAAAACAATTTATGGTGCATATGCAGCGTTTACAGCATACAACATGAGCTAATGAAAAATGGGTAGTTCTATTTAAAAAAATACACTTTGACCTTCCCTCGCTTTTCTGAGACACTCTGTATCATATAAGATATTTTTAAAATATGCGCACTTTGTGCGTCAACAACTTTTATATGAAACTATTTTTCGAAAGTTTAACACCGTCGGAAATAATGGACTCCATCGCACTAAAAAAACACCCTGTATATTAGTAGTAAATTTCTGTGGCTTGATTATAAAAACCTGAAATCCAACTGCTACATTTGTGTGCTACATTCAAGTGGATTCAAGGTCTTTAAACTTTCTTTTCCCCCTTCAATTCTTCAACTTAAATAAAAAAAACCATATGGGCTCTCTAGAAAGTTGTCTTTAATCGGAAAATGCAAACTAATATAGTCTGAAAGCGCTATTCTATGATATCTGATTTTCATGTTTTTACACTTATTACAAAATTGTATTCAATTGGCAATGTCGTTTGCAAAGCAAGCAAATAACCGTTTTGAAATGCAGTTTATTTCCCTGCTGGATACTTCGTCATTTGGCCATATTTCTGCCCCTAGTGTACCACACGATTTTTCTATAACGTAAGATATTCACTCAAAATATAGTTCATGCATTTTCAAAGCACAAGACAATTGTATTTTCGATGGGGATTGCCGTTAGTAAATCTCTACGATAGCAAACAATAGTAATTTAATAATTTTTTGCAGATTAAAAATTCGAAAATTGCAGCGTTCCAAAAAAGCGAAAAATAGTAGTCGGATATCATATTGTACCGAGGATGGCCGAGTATCAAACTCTTTCTTCAGCTTCCAACTTTTATTCACCTCGGTATCACTTTAAATACGTAACAGGAACAAACTGACTTCAAAATTACCGTCAACTTCATAAACAATAACAATAACAAACGGAAAACTCGCTCTTCCGACTCGCGGGGTTTAACCTCTTCTGAACTCAGTCGCTACTGTCACTTCACTTCCCCCGGTCTGGTTCTCGTATTCGCTTATATAGATTCCTTCTGGTAACCCAGATGGATCTCGAAATCTCCAGAACAGGTGCGAAACTTCCCGCTTGTCAGTGTCATATTTGACAGTAAATGGGGCCCAAATGGAGCTCCCATTTACTGAAATACCATGAATTT
>NW_026018165.1:5269069-5285234 GCF_020466585.1 Dendroctonus ponderosae
GTATTCGACACATTTTTCTATTAGAGATTTTATCACTTGTAGGTGATCGTTAGTACTATAGCCAGAACGAAAGCCAGCCTGTTCACAGGGTTGGTAGCTGTCAAGTTTGTTGGTGAGCCGCTTTGTAATTACTGCCATGAATAGCATGTATACGTGGGAATTAGGCTAATTGGTCGATTCCTCAGATCTGTGACATCGCCTTTCTTGTGCATAATTATGATGACAGCATTTGTCCATTGAGAAGGAGTTGTACCCTTTAGTAGGCAGGCATTGAATAGTTTTTGGACTACAACCAGCAAGGTTGATCCTCCTTCCTTGATATACTCAATTGTTATGTCATAATCGCCAGGCGATTTGTTAATCTTCATATTTTTGATAGCTGACTTAATCTCTTCAATAGTTACCTCTGGGATATCTTACGATCCCACGTTCTGGACTTTTGCTATTTGCTGTTGATTTAGTGGTTCACCTTGGTTTGAATATAGCTCTGAATAGAAATCCGTCACTACTATAAGCAATTTCTCCCTGCTCGTAACAATGTTCCCATATTTATCTGCTAACTTCCAGATGTTTCTTTTGCCCAAATTTAGTCTGCGTCGGAGTATCTTCATGCTTTTATTTTCTTCAATCGTTTTTTCTACCTGTGATGTGTTATATGTTCTAATGTCTTTTCTGATAGCTTTAGAGATGTATTTATTTAGCTGTCTTAGAGAGGGTATAGTTTGTTGTTTATTTGCCCAACACTTCCCTTCTATACTTCATCATATTTAATGTGTTTGTACTCAATTTTTCTTGCCTTTTCCTAATTTCACTACAGCTTTCTTTTCGGGCTTCTTGTATCGAATGGATAATTTGTTTATTCAGGTCTTCAACGTTTATGTGTTCTTCATTTCTGTGTTCAACATGTTGTAGATTGGACGTAACCATTGTTTCAAAGGCATCTATATCACAAATGCAGTTCTGCTTAAGCTTTCGTGTTCCAGATATCATCTTTTCTCGTTCTTTCCTTGTGTTGATTACAATTTTTGTTCGGACTAGGCGATGGTCACTGCCCACAGTGAAATTGTTTAGTACGGTGACATCTTGTATTATATCATTTCTATTTGATATTATAAAATCAATTTGGTTCTTCGTAACACCGTCGGGACTCAGCCAAGTCCATTTGCGCTGGTCACTCTTTTTAAAAAAGGAGTTCATACATAGCAGTTTACGGTGTAACATGAAATTCCGAAGCATACCGCCTCTACCGTTTCTTTCTCCATAACCGTAAGGACCCAGAGCAAATTCACTATCGTCTAATTTGTGGCCTAATTTTGCATTAAAATCGCCAAGAAGGATCGTATACTGTGCTTGGTCTTGTCGTATTGCTTTAGATATAGATATCTTCGTAAAAGTTGTCGCCTTCATCGTCACTGTGAGTTGATGTTGGTGCATACACTTGGATAATTTTCATTTTGTTTCTTTTATTAATATCTAGTAATAGATATATAACCCTTGTTGAGATACTTTATATTTTTAGTATTTTTAGTATACTGTTTTTGTGTGTTTTGTTGATGATAAAGCCTACTCCCCCTTCTAGCATTTCTTCCTTTCCTCTGTTGTGGAACAGATGTCCTGATTTGAGCTCTATTTAGTTCTCTCCCTTGCGTCGAACTTCACTGATACCTAACCCATCCAATTCCCATTTAATGTAACTTAGCTCTTCTTCTAGTTCGTGCATTTTTTGGTCGGTTGATAGTGTTCTTATATTATACGTGGCAATATGTATTTCCCTTTTTCCATGGTAGCCGGATCTATCCCGGAGATTCTTCGCACCCTTTGCTCTTAGCCTTGTCTGATTGCTACCGTAATCAGGGACTTTTAAGCCGCCGGGGACTAAGGGCCATTGTGTATTTTGTGTGTACATCTTTTTTTTTCTGTGGGGTTTATTTAGCCTGATACTCTGGTAGAGTATCAGGCTAAACCACGCTGGCCATTGCGGGTTGGTTGAGGGATGATATGACCGATTACATTTCGTTAATCCTCGGTTTAACAGTTATACCGGCTGTGACTCGGTCGCCAGCGCCTAGTTAGTTGTCTAGCAGGAGGTACCGGATAGCTGAGGAGATCGGCCACCACTCGTGCAGGTGAGGTTAGCATTTCAGCAGGCTTCATCCAGTTGCCATCGCTCCTTACCCCCCTTCGGGTGTAAATAAGACTTTATAATTGTAAACTTTGTATTCTTTGCAGTTTATCAAAACTGCCGTAGACAAATCGATAATTTACTAAAACGTACTGCCAGTCGGTAAAGTCAGACATTTTTTAACCATCTTTCACAGTTTTGAGTTAATTAGGACCTAATTAGGACTTAAGAGCTATTTGGTAACGTAGTTTTTTAAGAATACTTATTGATGCCTGAAATTCGACGACGAAAGAAAAATATTGGAAAAAGCAGATTTATGACAAATTATTGCAAAACATACATCAAGCCATGGGCAATAAATTATCTGTCATGCTAATCCAGTCGTTCATTTGCAACTAAGTTAACATCCTGCTTTTTACTTTGCAACATATAATCATGTAGTTGAGGGAAACTTTAGATCTGTCGCTATATTTGGCAATTTATCTTACATGAAAACGCGGCGGGATAAATTATGCCTCAATAAATCTAAAAGGTGTAAACTTTGCGTAAGGAATCCATAGGAAACTGATCAATCTTCTTACAACAAGGTCGTTATTTCAGGATCCTATTTTATTTTCCTATGCCAAAGTTATATAGATTTTCGAATAATATATGCTAAGTCATCAATTACGTTTAAGGTAGCGAATCAACACATGGATTGGCTGATATACAATCAATATTGTTGGATATATTGTTTTGCTGTTGAATTACTTTCCGAAGATAAATCAGATGAATTGTTCAGTTGTGCCCGTCTTTTCTACTGCCATTTATCAAAAAAACGGAAAGAAATTGAAGCAAACAGAAAATGTTCAAAACATTTATCATGGAATGAAAACTGTCCCTATTTATGAGCAATATATAATTTTGTAATGTTAAAATTAAACCGAGGGTGGAAACTGGCAGTAATTAGTGGTAATAATTGTGTTGCACGAATCAGATACTCTCTCCTCAGAAGAATACATAAGACTCCTTTCATCTCAAGTTTTGAAACAGACATTTAAAACTTCCTGTTTATTTCGTTCTAATATTTCTTTTTTTTTCTATTTCAGCATAGAGACACCCAAGAAACTTTAGCTGTTTTAGATAGGTTAGATTTAGATACTGAAAAACCGAGCGACGAAGAAATAGCTAGGAAATTTGGTTTTGAAGATGCCTATTTCAAGGGCAGATTATCATGGTGGCAGTTAATGAAACCTAAACTATGGTCTCTATTTGATGAACCCTACTCGTCAACAGCGGCAAAAGTAAGTATTTTATTTCAGCGGAATTTTTATCAAACCGGCGCGTTTAATTAAGTGTGCCTTAAGCAGTCATTCCAAAGTTATTTTTGCAAATTAGTTAGGAAAGTAAAATAAAGGCCTTCAATTAATTGGAAAAGATATTAGTGGAATCTGTTTGAAGAGGGTATAGAGTTTAAGACGGATGTTTGTTAAGCCGATAACTTTTTATTCTGAAAGTCATCTTTGCTTGAAAAGGGTCTTTAGTAATTTATTTGGGCCCTCAACCTGCCGAAGGGATAAGGGATAACCCTTATGACAGTTGAAAACCCTTATTAAAATGGTGATTATGGAAAAAACTGTCTGAGCTGCAAATGTGGCCTTATGGAGTTGTGGCTATCGAAGCTAACAGTATTTCACTCATAGTAAACTCTAAACTATAGTCTAACTCTAAACACTGGACAATTATTATTATTGCGAGTAGAGCACAGATATTATATTGGAAGGGATGAAAAAGCTAAACCCTAGATTAATTTATTCCTAATTGATAGGCTCCGTTAATTAAAAACCTTGCAAAGTAATGAGGTTAGTGTTCGGTTACATTCGTTAAAATGCAGTATCTTTTTACAAATTAATTGTTTGCCTTTGCCAATATGAATCAATTATTATACCTGTCTAATAACAAAAAAACAGCAAAGTAAAAACCGTTTCTTCGTAAAGTTATTGTTTGTTGCTAATTTATTTTAGTACGTATTTTCCTGTTCTGATTGTGGTGCTATTTAAAAATGTCTAACGTATTTTTGAAAATACGTTTTTTCAGCTTCATTCAGGTATTCACAATTAACTATTCAATCGAATAAATTGTAAAATTATATGAAGGCACAGATAACTTATTTAAAATTAAGAAAACTAAAAAAAGGCCGAGTAATACCTACAGATATGAGTTTTTTCAGCATTGCTAAAACAAAGTTGACATATTTTATAGATTTTTCAGAAGAAGCCTGATCTAAAAAGTTTGCGAGCAGGTAAAGTTTGGAGCGTTCCATTATCATTTAAAGTACGAGACAAAATGCTATGATATGGGCTTATTTTAATTAAAATACTTTTCGAAGTTTGATTTGTTCAATGGAAGTTCGCTATTTTCAAAGGTTTTTAATTAATTGTCTGTTTTAAACTTTGTTAATGAGTTAATAGAGCAATTTTTGTCATCTTGTGGTGTCCAAATTGGTTACATTATTGGAAGTCTTTTATTAAGGATCACATCAAGTGAACATTTCCGATCTCTTCAAATAAAACAATTATATTGTCCAAACTGATGCATCGCTCTAATATCGATAGAACAATACGCAGATATCGCATCATATTCCAATAATCGCAGATTCATTGATATACACGAATTGGTTTACATTACCATCATTTACATCATTTGCCATATACTGGAATTGTTAGGCAATATGTGACAAAATTTAATTTATGACACATATTGAAAGTACGTGAATGACTAATTTCTTTATAAATGTCTTATTGTGGTAAAACAATTGATTCGAATTCACAAAAAAAGTGCTTGTAATGAACCGTTTCCTAAATTTGCCAAATAATTAAATTTGAATGAATTAAAATTGATCTACTTAGAAGATCCACAGTCTCGCTAATTTTACCAACAAAAAATTAATTTTTGCCCCTCAACGAACATAGAGAATATTTTATAATCAAGAGTTTAACACTAATACAAATCAATGAATACATGATTCGGAAAAATATTTGAATATTAAACATAGTCAATAAATCCTTGGAAGAAGAAAGAGCGGAAGTGAATGAAGACCGAATGCACAGCTACATTGCAACTGAATTGATGATTAAGAATTAAATTAATTTGTTTCACTTGTTTTTTGCGTCCCAATTGGAAAATTAAGTTGAACTATCTATCTATCACTATCTAATTAATTGGCCGACGTTTCGACCGTTATTGGGGTCTTCTTCAAGGCTCAAATTCTATGTTGAAGTTGTGTCTAATTAAATGATACATTATAGTGAATGCATTCCCATGGCAAAACGCCAGTTATTTAAAAAAAACCGTAAATATGCATTATGTCGAATATGAACGAATTAACGACATACATATTATCGCTGGGGCAATTTTTAAATTACATTGGACTTCTATTAGCCATTAGCCTGGAAAGAAATGCTCAAGCATTTCATCTACTTGTTGGACTGAAGAAAGGACTGACTATATTTATCTTCAAAACATTTATTTGCTTTAATATGCGACTTGCGAAAAACGAGCAGTCATATCTAAATCCTGATGGAAAAATTGAATAAAACCCACTAAAGGAAAGCGAAAAATTATGAAGACTTATGCAAATATAACGGATAGGATCATAAGGAGGGTTGGAGTAGGTACAAGTTAATTAACGGAAATTTATTCAGTTTTAACAAGATCTTCATAGAATTCTTATGATATTTTGAGTGAGTGAAACATTTATTTAACTACTATTTTTAAACTAGTTTTTAAAACTTACGTAACAATTGGAAGTTTCTTTCCACGTTAATTGATTTTTTTGTTTCAGGTAATAGGAGTTTTGTCAGTATTTTTTATCTGCGTGTCTATTTTATCGTTTTGCCTGAAAACCCATCCCGACATGAAAGTTCCAGTCATCAGTAGGATACTTGTGCGGACAGCGAACAATTCGAGTGATTATGTTTTAGACAAATCGGACACTGATGCTCACATAGCATTTTTTTATATCGAGTGCTTTTGTAATGCCTGGTTTACTTTCGAAATTTTAATCAGGTAAGTAAAAATATAACTGTTCTGGATGTATAGTGCGGAAATTATTCGTATGATCTATGTGAAAATCCACCTACTATTTTTTTAAGTTGTTGTAATCAACGTATTCTAAGCGAAACTTGACATGCAACTTCCTAGTGTTGGGCTTTGCAACACTCTCTCGTAACTTTTCCGATTTCACAAACCAACATGCCTCTAGTTCCATATGTTGCAAAAATGCGTCTATAATGCAAACTAAGCAAAAAAGATGTTCATGACTTTGGACAATTTCTCCTGTGGCCATACAAATTGGTATCTTCCGTTTCATATGGAGATATTATATAGAAATATTTATGTTGAATACTCAGTGTTAATGCTGCTCAGACAAATGATTTAAATTTCAACATTTCTCCATCCAAATGTACTACTTTCTACACTACGTAAAGTTGAATAAACCGAAAACTAATTCACAAAATATCCTCATTAGCAAATCTTTAAAATAACATAGGGAGATGAATGGCAGGGCGATTCGATATATATCATTTCGATTCTCAGAGAATTACGTTTAATATGTGTCAATATATGGAAGCAATTTATTAACTCCGGAGAAACCCTTTTCGTTTGCTTTCCCCACTTTCCACCACATTGGTGAACGTCTCGGAAAATCTATCACGTAAGGACTGGAGAATTTGCCATGTCTTTTTGGCACTCCGCCTTTATTAATTTCGGGACAATGGCAAGGATTAGTGGTTGATTGATATAGCAGCACGAAAGTCAATTTAGCGGTAAATGGTCGAATTTATGGAAACCTAATTTTGCGACAAACGTGGCCGATCAGATTTGATACTTAAGGTTTCTTTACGGTAATATGAAAAAATTGAAAATATTGCAATGAGAAACAGAACGTATTGAAGCAACGAATGAATGTTTCATGAACGTCAGTTGATGTTCAATATCGCTTTGAGCCGCGTCAAAGAATGTTCAAACATGGGGATTTGAAATCTGAAATCGCCGGAGGAACACATTAATGCAAGCCATTAAATCTATTGGTTTAATATCCCAGCTCAAAAGAAGGATATTCTCTTTCCAGAAATATTTCGTTCAAAAATACAGCTTTATAAATAAATCACTCCTCGCTATATTCTAAAGACATTCAGTGAATCGCCGTTTCTCAAGAATTTTAATTGCAACGGATTCTACCAAAATGGTTACAAGACAGAAGTTTATTTGGCGAATACTATGCCAGTATACTAAAATCGAAATCAAAAAATGTATCAATTAATGTTTACTTTACAAATACATAATCCAGAGTTGTCAAAAAGTTCCATGAAATCAAACTTTCGTTTCAGGTTTAATAATTATTTTACGAGTTTTATACAGTAAAATGACGAGCGTAATAATAAAAATTTATGAGCTGAAAGAAACTAGGCAATCAATTCAAGTTGATTTTATTGTGCCCTCAACTTTGCTGTTGAATAATTTAGCATACATTAACGCTATAATTCGAGAAACTCCCAACATTAAATCTTATTGCAATTGATAGATCCAGACAAATATAAATCGAAAATTTTCCTTGGGCTGTAACTATCAAACTATTTCGCATAATCCCGATCGACATCAAGATTTAAATCTTAGCTAAGCCGGCGACATTCTTTTTGCGCATAAAATTTAATAACAGAACTCCCGAAAACGAAAACAGCTCGATAATCACAATGTAGGTTATTAATTTTGTCATTTTTTATTTGCAGTAATATATTTTCCCTTTAGTAGCTTTCAAAAGATCAAAAGACTTCACTTGTTATTACGCATAAACGATTCATTATTTCCTTTTTAATTACAACTTCCTTAACAACGAGCTTTTCGGCTTGAATTGTTCCTACAAAAATAAATTTTAATAATTCTCTGTATGATGTAAATGGCAGCACAAAATCAAACATAATGTGAAATACGACAGACTGCTACATTCTCTTTAACTTAATTTGCTGTTTTTGGACATAATGAAAGACGTAAGTCTTCTGATTCCTGGACGGGAGATAACGCATATGGTGGAAAGTTTCCTATGTTTTCCTTAAATTTAGTTAATTTTAATTACGTTTTCAGTTCTATCCAATATTTGTTGTCCAAAACAGTTGCCAGAACTCTTGTTTTTATGTTTGACAATATTGATTAGAAAATATCAAAAACTAGGAAATCGAGACTGAAAAACACTTTGTTTTTCGTAGCTTTATTTTGTATTCACGTACGAATCGAATGTTCACATTCGATTCTTACATAAAAAAGATACTCTAATCGTAACATGTCAGACTTTAAGGCTGTTTCGGTTTTGACAACAGTTAAATAAAAAATGTATTCATTATTCCCCAATGCGATGAGTATTTAATAATAAAATGCGCACTTGTATCCTTAAATCAGTCTTAAATCATGATCAACTGACATCTGAGTTAACTATTAATAATTTTTTTGTTACCTAAATGGCAGAGCAGGAATTAAAATCTGAATCAATTTGATTTCACGGCATGATTTTTAACTTTATTTGCCAATTTTTCAGTCGAAAGAGTTTTCAGTCGAAAGAGCTTCGAAAAAGTAAAGCTGTGTACAATATGTCGAATCACGTTAAGTGTGTTTGGGTTTGAGATCCGATTATCGAGAAAAACACAAACAACGGCCTACCGGATCAATAGCGCAGTAATTCGCCGTTGTTAACGTTATCGATGCTGCTACTTTGCACATTGGGCTGATTTAAGTCGTTAATAGCCCTCACTATTGTTTGCATTTGATATATTAATTAATACTGGGTAACAAAAGATGCGCCCTGGTTTCAAATGCTCTTACAATTGTGAGACTTAGAAATTACCAAACAATTTTTGAATACGGAAAGCTGAAAGAAGTTTTACAAATAAATAGAAATTCAACGTCGACGCAACGTCGACATCGACATCCATGTTTCCGTAACAGAACTGCAGCACATGCAAAACACAAATGGCTTCAATATCTGCCTCTATTTTATAACGAATAATTTAAGCTTTATTTGAATACAGGCTTATTCTCTTATTTAGGTTTATAGCAAGTCCAAACAAATGCGACTTTATCCGATCGTCAGTTAACATCATTGACTACATAGCAACTGCAAGCTTTTATATTGACTTGCTGTTGAGGCGATTCGCATCCCATTTAGAAAATGCCGACATCATGGAGTTCTTCTCTATAATCCGAATTATGAGGCTCTTCAAACTAACGAGGCATTCCTCCGGACTGAAGATTCTAATACAGACTTTTAGAGCTTCAGCGAAAGAACTCACGCTACTGGTGTTTTTTCTTGTTTTAGGTAAGTTGTCTACAATTGTTGGTGCAATTTATTTATTTTTTGTACTTTATTTTAATTAATGATTTGTTCATGTTCATTCGGTATTTTACCTAAGTTTTTTTATTGATTTGTAAAATAAGTATTGTTGGATTAGTCTGTAATTATTCTCAAAACAAGCAAGCAAGCAGGCAAGAAGTTGAGTGTTGCCTCAATTGTGACCATGCAAGCCATTAATTAATATAATATTGGCTTTTGCGTGGTGGAAAATAAAAAAAATATGTTTATAGCATCAATGGAATATTTTTTGATGTATGACGAATTTGCCTGTATATGCGTCGTATCTTTCAATAACGCTTTAGACTGATCGTCAGACTACCAATTAAACAAACGAAATTTTTTAGATACGACGGATCTCAATAAACCTTTTATTGAGATATTTTTTCAGAAGTTCCAAACCTTTTTTGACGGAACACCCGTCAAACTCAAGCTACTGTACTCAAAGTTTCGAAATTGTTTTACAACTCCAAAGCAAAAGTAATAATTTTAAATGAGCCATTCTCTGGGAATTTTACTTTGTTTCTGAAACTATTTGTGTTATCAGCACTCAGGAAGGATACCTGTCATGGCCATGGGTAACTCAGTTAATTTTCAGGAGTTTGCACAGAAATGGCTTGTTGCGTCAACCCAACCGGCACAGTAAATTACCGGTGCAGTTGCCTTGCATTCACCCATTTGATAAAACGTTGCTCCTATGAAAGGTGGTAAACTTTTTTTTAGGTGTTGAAATACCCGACCCGGGCCTCCTAAATTTTTGAGTTGAATGCTACGCGTAATTATAATTGCAGCACACAGAGAAACAAAAGATGTTCAGACACAAAAAATTTACTTTTTACCTTTACTTTACCCAAGTTCACAGTTGTACCCCACACATCGTTGAGAAAATTTTGCTTAGGATTGCAAAAACTGTTACGGAACACATTTTGCATCGCGTTTTTCGGACATAAATTTTTCTAAAACTACAAATACTCTACAAGTTCAGAGTTGTACGTTCAGTAATGAAAAGTGCGCTCGAAATGTCGTCAAAATTTCGTTATATCTTCAAAATTTAATTCAAATCACATGAAATGCTGCTTCGTAAATATTCATTTGAAAATGACCGCTTTTGCGCAACTGCAGACTCGTCAATAAAAACTCAAAAATATATCCAGTAGAAACTTGAAAGAGTGACATTATGTAGAAGAAGTTTTTTTATGGAATTTTTGCATAACGTTGCACCTAAATATTTCATGTTCAAATTTCGTGTGAGTTTTTGCGGCAAATCCCCCAGAGTTTACTCACGCACGTTGTTATAACTTAAGCGAGTCACCAATTCTCTATTCGATAATAGAAAAACGAACTCTGTGGCTTAAATGGTTCACGAGCAATGTCAAAAAATGTGGTCTGCTTCGGGCGATTTTACAATTTAACGAAAAACAGGCAACACTGAAACTCTTGACTTTTTTTTACAAATAACATAAAACTGGAACCCATATTTGCGTATTTGAAACGGTTATTTGGAGACAAACTACAGATGAGCTTGATGCAAAAATACAAAGTCGTCCAAAATATTTCCAAAGTTTAAAAATTCCTTATGGAGGAATCAATAGGTTAATTGAAACCAGATCCACACTGTCAACTGATGCTAACTGTATTGAATACTGGAATCTAAATTTCCATATCTGAAGCGGTTCTTTAGCGAAAAACTGCAGACGAGCTTAATATGAAAATATAAAGCCGCCCAAAATATTCCCAAAGTTTAAAAATTTACTGCGCAAAAACCAATAGCTCAATCGATACCAACCTTATGAGGCATTTGATGAATATGGGACTAAAATTTCTACATCTACATGGATGGCAACCAGGGGAAAAGTCATGCTGAACTTATCGAAACCTGCGTAGTGCCACCTGGAAAGAAAGAAAAAAAATATGTTTAGTGCAGCAGGAAATCTCTCCAAAGCGAAACTTATTTCAAATCATCAAAGCAAAGAGATAGAGAAATATAACGAATCCATCACATATCATTGAAGCAAAAAAATTTATAGATTAGACATCATTCATACCAGCTGTCTGCAAGCTCCATGCTCCATTTTCTAGCCATTAATCCTCAAGCAGTTAACTACACTTTTACAAACTACCGCACTTGCCATAAGAGCCACAATAATCCTATATTTCTCATCGAACAACGCGATTCATACAACTTAAAGGATTATCGACCGATTTTGTCCACTGTCGGTAGCAAACTGAATATCTTCTCGAGAAAAAAAAACTCCGAACTATAGAATAAACATGATTATTTAATCATTTCGGGTTCGCCCTTTCGATGATTCATGCTTTACTTTTCAGCAGTTCGATTTTAGTTTGTTTATTGTTGACATTTTTGTAGAAAGTGTCTTCACACGGCAATATTTTCAAAGGCAAATTTCAACTTAACGAAAGACAACAACAAAAAAACGAAAAACGCTCCCAGTGCCGATCTTTCACTAATTTAATTTTAACATTAGAGCCATTTATTTTTGTCTGAATTTCACTCAGCTGGAGTGATTAATACACAAAACTAAATTTAATAACCGACTTATTTTTTTTTTAAATATTGACTAAACAAAAAACCGCGGAGAACTCATTTAAAAGTTGCTCAATTTCCGAGTGATGATAGAAACCAACAAAATTTCTTCAACTAGTTAAAAATGTAAAAAAAATGCAGTGAGTTAATGGTTCGAGGTGCAGCGCAGTGAGTTAAGTTTATAGTTGATCATTTCTCATCATGATGTTTTCATCCCAGAAATCTGTGGTTAATTTTTGTACAGACTTTTTACAGACTTCCGGCATATTAATAATTAGTTTTCATATATTTTTTCAAATATTTTAGTTGCGTTTTGTCTATTAAGACTGGTATTAAGAACTATGATTATTTTTCCTTTTTTTGGAAAGTAAATGACCGACTTAACATGTACTGGTTTGCTTCACTACAATAAGTAATCGCGTGCAGATGAAGCAACTGTTTTTTGCAAATCTAGTCAGTTCTGATTAATATTAAAAAACTAGTAATTTTCCCACATTTTCTTCAAATTAATTCGGAAAACATCAGTCTTTTTAAAGGCCCACAGAGCTAAACTATTAAACCATGTAAAAGATATATGGCAAACCGTTATCATTTTTCAGTATTCAATAAATCGAACTTTTTCCAATCCGGCTTCTTGAGCTACTTGCCGTCAAGATATCATTGAAAACGCGTTAACATACTCTTATATTGCCACTTCGATATTTCGAATGCTTCTAATGGGTATTTCTTATGAATCTCACTTTTCACAGATTCTGAGTTTCCAAATTTATCTGCTACTCGATTTACTACATTTGAAGAGGTTTCTCGCTTCACTTGAAACCGAGAGAAAAATCTAATTCATTCTTGAAAACAGCTTGGTTGCATTTGTAAACGACAGTGAAAATGGAAATTTAGAATTTATTTAATGTTTAATTTAAAACAAAATGAAAAAGAGACAAGAGAATGTAGTGTAAACGTGTGCAGACAAATGTGCATGTTTTGATAGCAGCTGATTTTACGCATAAAAATATTTCAAAACGATCAAACAAGTTTCCTAAATTGTTTCTGCTTTTTGAGGGCATGATTTTTTATTTGGTTCTAATACTCTGTAAATCTATAACGATAGATTCCTGGGCTATCGCCTTTATTGTAACAAAATTGAGTTCATTTTGGAAGTTAATTAAGATATTTAAATAAACTCTCCTTCTCCGCACGACTGGGAAAAGCAGCCGAGCTAAGTCTACCAAAAGTATTCTAAACTATACGCAGAGTCGCTCTTGAAATATTAGCTAATTAGCTTGCATTATTAGCTCTTGGAGAGCCATCCTGTATACAGGGTTATTCAAGTTATACGACAAGGCAGAATGCGGATGAACTATTCGATTTTTTGAAAGCATCACTTTATGGAGAACTGTGTGATGCAACGTGATGAAATGTGACAATTTTGTGATGCATAGGAAGTACGAATTATTAGATTTATTCCAAAGTTGCATTTACGTTGATGAAATCCGGGGGAAATAAATGAGAAATAAAAAGCTTGCGGTTTAGGTATTAGTTAATTGATCAAATCGAAGATCCTTTTTAAATGACAAATGATCAACACCAATTTCGAGTTTGGACACCAAATTATATTTGGCGGCTACTAATGTTTGGCTAACTTTGTGACAAAGTAATAAAAATTAGACTTAGACTTACAGGGTGTAGTTTGTGTTCAAACAATTGCAAATTTTGTACCTCAATCGAGTTAATTTTTTCAACCACATGACATATCCAAATCAAGATATCCACTTTTTTATATACCTTGGCTACATGTTCATTAGCTAGAAGTTATATCCGTACTAAAAACACTGAGTCGATGTTAACTATGTTCGTTCATCTTTTGCAGGAATTGTTATATTCGCCAGTTTAGTGTACTATGCCGAAAGGATACAAACGAACCCGGACAACGACTTTAAAAGCATCCCTTTAGGACTATGGTGGGCTCTAGTCACTATGACTACAGTGGGCTATGGGGATATGGTGCCCAAAACCTACATTGGGATGTTTGTGGGTGCCTTATGTGCCTTGGCAGGTGTACTGACGATAGCTTTACCAGTACCTGTGATTGTATCAAATTTTGCTATGTATTATAGTCATACGCAGGTAGGTACCACCAAAATTTGATTATTCTGTGAAACGGTTATTTGCACGTTTTTTTTTCGTTGTATTTGAATATTTATAGCCAGTTCTTCTCCACGAATTAAATGTTTTTTAGCACTCGCAAAAGCAACAGAAACAATCATTCGAATCTAATTATATCGTATGTATTAATTATTTACCGGATCGTTAGCGTCAATTATCTATCCATAGTAATCCCAGTGCCAACACGCATCTCATCTCTTCATAGCCAAGATATTTTTTTCAGAAAAATATATGAAACTGAATACTAAACCAAATATATACAAATTTAATAATAAGTGTGTGTTTTGTGCATTACAAAATATTATTTTAATATGTTTTTTGTGAAAAATACATTTTTATCAGAGCGACTGGAATGATTTCCAAACAAAACATAAAGCTTTTGTCAATTCATACGGTAAATTTATTTTACTTTATCACTTTAAGGCTCGAGCCAAACTACCGAAAAAACGACGTCGTGTTCTCCCAGTAGAGCCTACTAGAGGCCCAAGGATACCAGGCCCTGTTATGCCCGGGGCTGCCCCGGGCCTGGGCAATGCAGCAGGACCGGTGGCAGCCCAAAACCGAAGAGTAAACGCAGTCAAATCGAATCATCCGAGCAGAGAAAACCTGTTGGGCGCCCCTGTACCAAAAATGGGTTAGTATCAGAGTGGAGGTGTCATTTTCGTAAGTAAATATCACATTTTGTTTTAAATTTTTATCAGATTTTGTATTCTGCTAATATACAAGGTTATTCACGCTATACGGCACGGACGTTTGCGGCTAGCCCATTTGTTTTTTGCAAAATATTATTTGATAAATTCACAGACGCCTAACGGGTGCACATTTTAAAAATATTTTTGTAATGTACAGAGTATCCCAAAATCCCTAAAAGTATCAAGTTGTGTTTTTCTAAATGAAATACTTTTTTAAATATTATTGCATTTTTGGATTCTCTGAGCAAAATAAGTGTTTGTTTTAATAAGATTTATAATGTCTAAATCTAAAGGTTTTCGAAATAATTCGAATTTTATCAAAATCTAATATTATTTTCTTGTGCCAAATACTTTAGAATTATTTACGTTGTGTAAACGTAATTCGTAGTTTGGTGTAACAATAAATCATGTTTTATATCCCAATGATAATAAACTTACCATTTTATACAGGGTGTCCACAAATTTAAACTAATCAAATAATAACTTTAAGTAGCTATAACTTGATTATTTTAAATACAACCCCATATTTTTTAGCGTACCAGAAAATGCAATTTTTAATTACCTATCGAATGGTACTAGGATGTTGATGTTGTTTTTGCCCTTTTACAAAACACACCAAATAATGGATCTGTGCACCATTTGGTGTTTTTTTTTAATTAAAAGGTTAAATAACATATCAACAATACCATAAAACCGAGGCAAATTAATTATAACAAATGTTCGAAATGTTGACCGTCCATTTCCAGGCACTTGTAAATTCTTTTTTCAAAACCACTGCTAACTGTGGACAACATTTGCGGAGTTACAACTTTTCATTTTCTGCCACTTTATCTAACACCCACATGCAAAACTCAGTTCGGTTTTCAAAATCATTTCCATTTTCCACTGAATTTTATAAGGATAAAAGTTGTGCTTTTTGATAATACTGGAAATACTTGATTGACTAATGTTAGTACTTTTGGATATTAGATTTTCACTAACATTGGGATTTTCGATAACTGAACCAATTACCGTGAAAACATTTTCTTCATCTTCAGTGACAGAGTTCCCTGTAATGGGTTTTTTTATAATTGACACTCCCACTTTTCTCAAATTGGTGTAATAAGTGCTTAAAAACTGTTGGCTTAGGATGATTTCTTTCATGAAACTTTTGAGTATAAACTCGAGAAGCCAATAAACAATTTTTATGACTTCTCCAAGGGTGAAAATCATGTCAATACGCTCTTCTCTTGGATAATTCTACATTTTAACTAAGCAACACAATA
>NW_026018165.1:5285334-5321204 GCF_020466585.1 Dendroctonus ponderosae
TGTTGTTGTAATATCTCGAAAACGGTCTGAGATATCGACTTCGAACAAGTACGCATGTTTTGTTTAAAACATATCGTAGAATGTGAATTTTGTGCTACTAGTAAAACTGGTTAAAAGTCTATTCAAAAAAACAAAATTTGTACTTACACTTTGACACTCTGCATCTCGAAGTCTATTAACTTTTGGATAAGGCAAATGTGCCTGAAACGCAATATTTTGGCCTAAACAATATGATAGTGAATTTTTCGACATTAGTTGAGGACCACCCTGTAAAAGACTCAAAAAAATTCTTGATGGTCAATCAGCAGACACATCAAAGGAATGATAAAATATTCCTTGATTTATGTGCCAAATAGTTCTATTTTATATTAAAATTCTTGTTTTCGTGGCTTAGACAATTTTTTTAGAGCAATACAGGAGGGAAGTCATTCGACTTATGATGCTGTGCTGTTGACGTCATGAGGCTTCTTACTTCTAACAAAATTTATTAGCCTAATTTTCATGTTTCAACATAAATTTTTATCCGATATTTATCAACTTGACCATGCCTATTATTTTATTAACTGTGGGCTATTTTGTCGGGTAATGGGTTTCTTTAATTGATTTCTTTTACGTTCAATTTTATAACTTAATTTGTATATAACATTCTCGTAATTGTTTGGAATCATCACTTTTTTGTTAATTTCACAGTGGGCAAAAGGTTTCAGATATCTATCTACTGTGTTAGATATCTAACACATGATTTCGTAAAATTTCAATAAAATTGGCAATTTACTTTCACTGAAACTTCAACACAATCGAACATTATTTACTTATTCATATCCTTTTTAAAAACGTGTCGTTATGAAAGAAATTTAAAAATGATATACACGCGTTCGGCAAAACAAATGTTCTTAAAGTGAAATGGAAACTGCAAGAGAGGTTTTTTAGTGACCTTCCTAGACACACATCAATGTTTTTAGTTATTTGGATCCAGGGCGATCCGTTATATTCTAAAAATATCAGCAAAAAATAGCAGTTTTTTTTAATTTGATTTCGTAATTTAAGTTTTGAACAGCCTAGAAGTTGGAATAATGGCAGTATGGGCTAAACGTTACTTGACCAATTGCATGTCGGGTTTTATGGTAAAGATCTGATGAGTTTCATTCAATAAATTTTCAGTCTATCCAGTCTGAAATTGTTCTGAACTTTGAAATCGCAGTTCACTTTRTTTTTAACAAACTTACTGTTTGTTAAACGTATTAGAAATTGTTAACGATTATTTTTACTATAAAAAGTATTATCCTTTTAGATTACAATGAACACAAAAGTATAGTATGGACTTATTGAAAATACCTAATCTTTCAACGATTTTTTTGCTACCCAAATAAGTGTTCATAAATATGCCGTAAKKCCATAATCTCAGTTAATTTCGCTCCATTCTATAATCCGATAATTGAAAGTTATATGCYCTATCTCCATAAAGATAGAGGCTATTAATTCACGAAAATATATTCGAGTAAAATCCCCATTTTGCTCCGATGTAATTAATATTTTAACTTGAAACATTAATTATTTTTCAAATGRTTGTATTGTTGATTAGTAGCCGATCATTTAGATATGACGATCGCAATAATTTTCTATTTTATTAATTTTGCTATTATTTAACACCCTTGCAATTGATCTTAATAAATCTGTTTCGAAATTTTCCAACTTTATGAAGTAATTTTTTGCTGTTTATGGAGTATTTATTCTGATTTTCAGTAAATCTGATTCGAATTGAATATTGTCAGCATTTTTTCATTATGATATAAATATCTAATTGATTTTAATTGAATACTATATTTCGATTTCCACTTAGAAGCAGTAAACTTTTAATTTATCTTCTTTAAAATAAATATTTTATACGCTATCGACGATATTATATATTCTCATTAATCGGAAATTTCGTGGATAGTTCAAAAACATAAATATTCAAAATATATACATATTTTAAATTTTTCAATTGGAAGTTATCTCATGATTGGTTTTCTCGCATTTGGAAATATTTACAGGATAACCGTCCGAGGATAAATCTTCCTTTCAATCGCCGAATTCTCAACGGTTTCTGAAAGATCGGTTTCTAAATGCTTTAGGCGCCGTTATAGTTGTTAGACGATAAATTATAAGGCATACAAATCGCACCTTTGGGGATCCCGAAAAACCGAGCAAAATAAGTTTACCTTTCAATAACTAGACCGCATAATTCACGTTCGCATTGTACCCACTACCTTAACGAGTGAATAATATTAACTACATTTATGCATTTATAATAATTTCAAAATTATTTCGGAAGAAACATTTCAATGTTTAGGGAATAAAACTGACCGTTTTAGTACCTCATAACTATTAAGGATTATCGCCTTTTGGGCAAAAAACATTTGATTTGATATTGTTTAAAAATGCCCTATACTTTACGATATTTAACATTTTTTCAGGTGATGAACGCAGACAATCGAACCTGCGTTCGAATGGCACACCCTCAAATCCTCAGATGAAAACTGCGGTTGAATAATACGAGGGGTATATCTAAGAATTTTTAACGCTCTCCTTTTGTTGGTGTGCCCTAATAGATTAGTGACAATGAGTGCCTTCTATCTGTCCTCAAAATGCATGAGATCTTTTCCGACCCTATCTATTCTCTATGAACACTCTCGACTATTAGACTAGATATTTCTTCTTTCTTTGACTATTCTAGTTCCCAATGGTGACTTCAGGGGTTGCGTGTTGCATGCGTCTATCTGAACAATAAATTATTTTTCTGCAAAACTAACTTCTAACTTAGTGGTTTGCATTAGAACCTATCCGTATTTTCATAATGCATGTATGTATGTGTTTGCTGTCCGAGTGTTTGATCACATGAATTCAAAGTTTTGAGGAAAATGATTTTGAAGCATGCACCGTTTTCCTACAGAGTGTGCAATAAGTAGATGCAGAACTTAAATCTGCATGTGGAAGCTGTGAAAGTATTTCTAGCCTTTCAGATTAGGATTTTTAATTATACAGGGTGTTCCGTAAATATGTTAAGATATTTTAACAGCGTGTTCTTCAAGTCATTTCAGAAAGCGGTTTTTCTGAGAATTTTTTAAATTTAAGGGTTCATTGTTGAGATATTGGATTTTCAAAATGGCGAAAAATATTAGTTTTTGTTGTGTTTCTTTAAAACGGTTAAACGTGTAAACTTTTTTGTGTAACCAATTTTGGTATACTTGATAATCTAATTGAGTGCCATTCTATGGTAGTGTTTTGTGGTTCTGTTTACTTTTATACAGAGTAGAAATATGGAACCCCTACTTTTGTTTTGATCAGAACTTTTTTGTATGCACTTAAACTTTTATCAGCATGATTTTTTTAGTTACTACAAATTATTTACCTAGTTTTTTATCCCTTATCGGTTTTTCCTAAGACCACTATTTTCAGCACAAAAAAATAAAATAGTTTTATTTGCCATAGTTTTTTCAAAATGTGTAAGTACGTAACTAAGGGATTTTTATTTATTAACTTTTGAATACAAAAAGTGCAATAAACAAAGGAGGCTGTGTCTATGCCAGTTAAATATCGTTTAGTATTCATTGTCAAAAATTTTACAGCGGCTGCTGACAGTTTTCAAGTTAAGTAAGTTTAGTTAAATTTATTAAAACTTAATAATTGTAATTGGTACCGAAATACACATTTTCGAAAAATAATTTAGGTTGATAGTAATTAACTAATAATGTGTAGCAAAATTGTCATATGAAAACGTTATTAGATTTTAAAAACAAACTTAATTGCTTACACATTTTGAGAACGCAAAGAAAACGATTTTATTTTTTTGCGGGCAAACTAGTGGTCTTAGGAAAAAACAATAAGAGATAAAAAAGTAGGCAAATAATTTGTAGTATTTACAAAAAATATGCGGATAAAAGTCTATATGCACAGAAAAAAGTTCTGAAGAAAATAAAAGTAGGGGTTCCACATTTCTACCCTGCATAAAAGTAAACTGAACCACAAAACAGTACCATAGAATGGCACTCAATTAGATTATAATGTATACCAAAATTGAAGTTTATATGTTTAACCGTTTTAAAGAAACACAGCAAAAACTAATATTTTCCGCCATTTTGGAAGTCAAATATCTCAACAATGAAACCTCAAATTGAAAAAATTCTCAGGAAAATCCCCCTCTAAAATGACTAGAACAGCACGCTGTTAAAATATTGTAACATATTTACGGAATACCCTGTATAATTGTTTTAAGTGAACAGAACCAACATTCGTATTTGATGATTTTATATTTGCTGGATGTCATATTTGTTAGCTGTCACCAAATATAAAATATTAAATTATTAAATACAAAATTTTAGCTGGCAGTTAAAAATATAGAAAATCTGATCATGATTAACAAATATTAGTAAAACACACATTTTGTAATTGCTTTAATGATATTTTTCACACAAAAGCTCTAATTTGCATTCGCATTTTGTAGCTAAATTTCCGATTTCATTTCTCGTCCATTAATTTGATATTTGTGAATCAATGTTGCTTTTTTACAGAATGTTAGCTAATTGAACCTTTGAATTTTCGGGCACTGCTTTAAAATTTTCAATCGTATTTAATTGTTGCGCGCCTAAGAGCTTCAGACTCGTCAACACTACGAGTTTCAGAGCAAAGAAAATTCGTAAAATTTAAGTAATTTGCTTACTAATTTATCCTAGTTTTAATATACCTGAGCCTACAGAGCCTCCGAACAAACAAAGGCTGATGAATATTTATGAGGAGTTATTGGGTTTGATTTACGGCTAAAACCAATTGCTCCAAATACGTTAGGGCATTTATAAATTGAAAATTGCATCAGTTGACATAAACAGATATTTAAATAATGAAAAAAAACCTTCAGCGCACAGCAAATGCCGTTTTACATATCCAGTCGAAACATGTAAAATGTATAGTCTCCTAATTAATATTAATCAATTATATTATATTACTTGAAAGTAACGGAAAATACCCATTATATAACTTGAAAGTAACGGAAGCACATAATTGAAACGTACATAAACGAACGTTTTTGTAACTTTTTGAAAATGCTCAATCGCTAATCAAATCCATGATTCGTGGCAAATTGTGAGAACAACTCGTGAAAAGCTATTCACCCTCAAATTTATATCTGAAGCAAAAAATATTCTCTCTAAATTTCTAAAAAGAACGTTTAATACACATTTCCCGTTTATTGTTCGTTTCCATTTGCCGTTCAGTTATTAAAAGAGATGTTAGGGATTGACGAGGGGTGATCCATCTTTAAAATTAAAACAAATCGTTCACTGTGCTGCAAAAACAGAAATTTATTAGGAGAATATTTTCTTTGCCCTTTCGGCATTACTGCGTCATTTATTCTAGAGTAATTGAATAAATGGAATTTCTGGTAAATATGTATGTATTATAATGTAAGATTAAATGAATTCGACTATGGGAAAGGGTGGTATTAAACCCGATTGTTCTACTACTGTAGTTTACGATTAACTTGGATTCCGAATATTTCTGAAAGGCATAAATACGTTGAATTTAAGGGTAAATGCCATTTACGCAAACAATCCTTTTGGAAAATCATGTTTCATAGGAACTTAGATATACAGGGTTCACGAACACCTCAGGTCCGCCATTAAACTTAACAAAAATTTAAATGTGTTTGATGAAAAAAATTGTTTATGAAAAATGTGTTTAAATTTGAGTTATGCAAAAATGCAGTTCACTATTAACCATTTCATTTTTAATAGTTAAATTTTATTTGCAAATACGCGCTATGTGTGACAGTAAAATCAGTTCTCACTTTTATCGGTGTGTTCACATTTATAACTTTCAAAAACTACTTGGTATGGAATTTCAGGTAATGAAATTTTTGTTGCTGAATTTGGAATAAAACGTTCTGCTATTAGTCTGCAATTATGCAAACGGAACAAATTCAAAACAAATTTAAAAAACGTTTAGATTTGCCGATAATTTTATCATTAAGGTCCAAAGTTGCTCATATTATTAGAAAGTGTGATTCACTTTGGGAATTTTCTTCGGGGGGCGACTAACCAACGTACATATCGGGAAAAACCACAGAAACCCAACCACTTCAAGTGTAAAGATTCTTGGGAGAAATGGAAAAATATGTAGTGGATAATTCTAATATATAACAACGTTTATGTTTTCTTAACTAGTTTTCAAATTTATCCAGTATCATTATCTGCGGCGTAATAATGATAAAAATATACACTGTACGTTGTAATTATAATATCACAAAGCAGGTTAACTTTTAAAAAGAATATAGAAACGATTGAAAAAATGTTAAAAGGCAATTACTATTGAGATGAAAATGTAACCATACGTTGCATAAAGAAACGATTTGCATCTGAAAGCTTCAGTCTAAACTGCTTTGAAGTTAAATACTATTGAGATATGAACATCGGATTCTGGTAACATCAAAAATGTTTTCGCGTTGCACCCATTGTTATTAAGTTCCAGTCCAGTTTCCAAAACTGGAAAAAAGTTAACAAATTATTTCAGCTCGCATGAAAGAACAAAGGAAATTAAATTGCGATTTAGTAAAAGAAACCAATCAATAGTTATGCACGCATCTTGCGTCAATTATTTCAATTATTTTTTAATATCGTCAATATTGGCGAAAACATCTCCGGGACATGCACCACAGATGGAAAGCATCACAGATCCTATTAAAGAAGCAGAATAGTGTTGCCGATGCACCTTATACACAACATTAATATCCAAAATTGATCTTGAAAATTGTATTCTGGATTTTCAGTTAATTTTGTTTAAACATGTTTAGCTACTGAATTACAGTAGCAGTACAAAAGTACTGTATTTGAATGATGTTTAGAAATTGTTAAATTTACTTTGTTTTATAGGACTGATAGGGGTAACGGCCTCCCTCAATCCAAACGGCGTTGGTCTCGAATCAAATCCAGCATTTTTAATGGCGAGACCCCAGTGTGACTTGAAAACTACTATCACACATCCAGACACCAAAGTAATTCTCTCTCAGGAATCAGGAAAGTGTCACACCACAATGGTGAACTCTTAAAAATATGTCCGAACTTATTGAACTTCGTATTGTAATCCTGTCTTTGATGGCTTCATTACGTATCAAAACAAACACACCCGAAGAGTTTGAAATTTTATTTTAGATAAATAGCTAATAAAGGATACGAAATTAATTATCTAAGACAAAAAGGATATTTGAACGTTCATATTACAAGGCAACGATACCTGAAGCATTAAATAAAGTCCACCTTTACACATAAAGTACCCACGAGGAAAATCATATTGAATCCTAGGCACCCAACAAGCCAATTATTCAACAGCAGACATAATTAATGTCTGTATAAATCTGGATACAACGCAATTATTTCGTACGAAATATTTTGTCTATAAAATAATAAAACGGCGGTTGCTGTTACCTGCCGAATGTCCATCAGAAAATAATTAATTTCCTTTTTTCTGTTATTCCAATACTTGTTAAATTAATAAAAGTTTGAAAGTTTTACACACTATAAAAATACTCGCGAGTTAGCAAAAATTAAAATTATAATAATTAGTTTTGATAGCGTGACGCGGACCTTGGCGATGTTCAGAAAAAAAATATTTCTATTTTTTGCCAACGTATTTATACTTGAAGCCGCAGCAATAAAGTTGTAGTATTTTTAATACTTCAAGTACAAACAAGTAATTCTAATAAATAAACATTTGCCGCATTTTCAGTTAGTAATGATTAAACATTTTTATTAATTTAGCTAATATTCGAATAACAGAATAGAAGAAAGTAATTGTTTCCTGCTGGACATTCGGTTATCAAATATTTCATCCGAATTAAGTGAAACAAAACATGTTAAATTAGCTAATTTCTATCAGCTCAGCATCGGACCAAAAAATAACTTACTGTAATTGAAAAACGAAATTTCATAAATAATACTAATAAAATAACTTGCATGTTTACATACTACTTGATTTTTAAGTGAAACACTACCACTGACTGAATTCAAACTATTCTTGGCAAAATACTACTATATGGGTTGAGCCACGATGTATCGAAAAACAGAAAGTCAGCAGTTCAATTACCCCTTCAATGAGGATTTATTAGACTGTTAACACAGGGTTGTAAGGACATTTCTAAATGAATGCGGTTGTTTGCAAAATATTCCTAGTTTATAGAACTTGGGTGCATTATAAATAGTGTATATTGTTGCCACTGTTTGGACATTTGTTTGTAAAATATGCTTATACCATTGTAATATACTATATTTTACTTTAATGCATCTAGAAAATTAATGAACTTAGATAGACATGAAATAAGATTCGCTCAGTAGATATAAATCTGTTGTAATATATCTCCAGTTATACTATTTCTTACACTTGCGTATTATAAGGGTTAATTCTGTTTGCATTAATAAAAATTTGCCCTACAAATTTAATATAATGTAAATCCAACTAAAATCTTATATCTGGGCTCAAAAAAATTTTTCATATCAACTATGATTTAATCTTAACACAACCCACTGAAAACATTCTGAGATTGTATGATTTGAAATCGTTGTTAGTTCAGTTGTTCAACGTAATTTTCTTACTACTTAAAAGCCTGAAATTACTTTCTTGTGATTTTATTCTAAACTCAAATATTATTGAGTACTTCAAAAAAAGTCCTTTATTGAGCTACGGTGCTATATAAAAACATTAAGAAAATCAAATGTGTACGCACGAAAAATTCTAAATTTCTAAACACTGCATTCAGAAAAATCAAATTATTGAAGCCTATTTGCAGAAAGCATTCCAAATAAAGTGGACACAATAATGTGATTTTAGGCAAAAATCTGACCAGCCGTACAAGAAAAACACTGAATATTTAGATAAGTATATACACAAATATGAGGTTGGACCAACTGGTAACTGTAATTAAATTACATACATTCTATGTGATATTTAAAGTGTGAAAGTTTTCAAGAAACTTTTATCTTCTAAGATCAAATTTATTGAACGATTACATTTTAGAATAATTAAATTCATTATATGCACAAATTTTAAAAGAAAAATGTTGTTGATAAATTTTATTCTTGTTCAAATTGCTTAGGTTTTCAACACGTGATTATACTTTAATAGTCATTCAATTTTTTTGGAAGTTTCCTGCTAAAAGCCTTATCAAGGGACGTTCCAACTTTTTAGACCACTTAAAATGTTGTTGTTTTCAATAATTTGCTGAAACAATAGGAGTATCACAACAATATCTAAACACCGATATAATATGGGAAAATTTTGTATCTAAAGCGGCCCACTTCAAAGCTGAATGTACTATAAAAATATGTAGCTACATATCTTCTTTATTATACATAGGTAACAATAAGTTGTACAATACAAAGCTTGAGTCATCACACACGTAAGATCCATACAGGAAATATTTTGCTTCTACGAAATAACTGTAAAATACATTTTTTGATCCTACTATAGTGTTAAGACAAATTTAGACCAACTTTTCTTAACTTAATATTGTTCTAGTTGTTACTGATTTAATGATATTTTCTGATTGTTAATGTTATAAAAAATTAGGTTTAATGATAATTTGTTTTGTAAATTGGTAAGTTTGCACCAGCATTGTTAAATTCTTCCTCATCTACTTAGTATACAGTTGTATTAATACAGTTCTATTAAATAAACAGAATTTTCATATCTTACTGGCTATTGTATCATATCCGAGAAAAGACCCTTGTTCCTATAAAAAGTGAAATTGAAACGATGATGACTTTTTAAGTGGTATTGTGAGTATCTCAGATGATAATTAGGAATGATTTTAAAGAAGTTGTTAAAGGAATTCAAACATACAACATTTAAAATTTTCTAAGCCACATTGGATGATACAAAAATGTTTTTAAATATTTGACTATTGGATTTAGGATTTTAATCACACAATTTTATTTTTGAAATTCTGTTGCAAAAGCGAGCAATAAAACCATAATTAATAACATAAATGATGTTGCGCCTCAAAAATTTTTGTCTTTAAAAAAGACAGATTTCCCTCACGTCTTTTATTACAGATTGATAAATAGTGCTCCTATTTCGCAATAAGAACGAATTATTTATCAAAACGTAGTCAAGAACTATCACCTAGAGGGTATCCTGCGACACACTTAGGCTTAAGCTGTAAGAGAAAATACCTTAAAGGTAATTTTTCAAATTAATTTCTCTACTAATTGGAATTTTCTCTTACAGCTTGAGCCTAAGTGCAGGATACCCTCTAGGTGATAGTTCTTGATTACTTTTTGATAAATAATTCGTTCTTATTGCGAAATAGAAGCACTATTTATCAATTTGTAATAAAAGACGTGAGGAAATTCTGCCTTTTTTAAAATCAAAAATTTTTGAGGCGAAATACCAAAAAAGAAGTTTGTAAAAAATCAATCCGCCTCAACAATATCGAACTTATCTATAAATGATGTTAACTTAAAAAAATTTAGTTGGTAGGAATGTATTTTTATTTAAGGGGGATTTATTGATAACTTTTCTATGAGTGACCATTGTGATTAATAGTAATAAAAGTTTAATAAAAGGCAGTTTTACGTATATACGTTATTGTACAAATCATAGGATTACAGCTTTCGTTTTATTTTTATTTATACAGGGATTTGGGTAATTGGTGGTTTTATATTTCTGGCTTTACGATTATTAAAATACTTTCACATTTTCAATTTTTACCATTGTATTGTTGTCTAGAATTCACTCAGGAAAAACGGAAAGAAGCGACATGGAAAGGCAAACCGTTTTTTCTAAAATTTTAGTGCATTCTGAATTGTTTACGAACACTCAGCAGCAAAATGAAGAATAAAACGGAATATTCAATCGACACAAGATTCATTCAGAAAAACTGACTTGTTCATTCCTCTAATGGAGGAAAGCAACCTTCTCTTCCTTCCTAAAACGACTGTTCGAAGAATTTCTTGCCCCATTGTCCTGGACACAATTTATTCACACGCTCACAAACGAGTTAAAACACGTACTAAAACAGCAATTTCGTCGCGAATATTTGCACGGTTGATTTTAATGCAACTGGTCCTGACGTGCTCAGCAAATTTTTAATCTGCCAAGATTTGAAGTTACTTCACTTCATTTTCATGTTGCCACGAAGCACAAGTACCAAACATTTTCGACTTAAAATAATCAAATAACGGTTTGCGGGGCGCGTGGCAGTGAAAAACAAACAGGTTAACTTTGCCGGTAGTGACAGGAAAATAATATTACAATTTAGCAAACAGTCGAATGGCATTTAAAAGTGTGCCTAACTACTTTCAACTACTTGCCTGAAATGTTGTTAATTCGGTATATTGAATGTAACCTTAATAGTTATATCGAAGTTGCTTTTAACATTTATATCAATGCAAAAGGAAAGTGTAACAAACAGAAACAAAACCAGCAAATCTATATTTATCTAAAGAGAAACTAAGTTTTATTTCAATCTGGAAAAATAAAGTTAGTTGAAAATAGGACATCGAGCTATATTACTACGCTTACGTCTAAGTTCCTAATATTAATTTAAACGTCCATAACTAATATAAATTATTATGAGATATTGCACAATATGCGTTGTTCATTAGGTACATAAAATTTTACATTGAACTACTGGTAAAAGATCTAGAAAAATTCGTTGCGGTTAAACCTTTTAATATACGTATATTTGTCTTATCACTTCAGCTTTTCAAATAAATCAGCATTAGTATAAACCTGATGGCAAGTCGGTTAGCTTCCCGCCCAAAGATCCATTACTATGAGTTAAAAATTCCTTATTTCTAAAACTGCCACTTTTGCCTTCCCCTTGCAGTTGTCCAGAATACATTCCCGCATTTCCATGGCCTCTTTTTATGAGGAAGCCCGGATTAATTGTTTTCTTTTCTTGGATTCTGGGGAAATAGCAAGACGTGTCCACTAAAGCATTACTGGGTGATGGGAGAAACATGATCGATTTCTCTTCACAATATGAGCCAAATTTCGGGCGCATGTTGTTTTTAATATACACATTTGAAACGCTTTTGACCAGTGATGTGTTCCTGGCTGAATCACTCTTAGGCTTTCCGTGCCCATTAAAATCAAAACTTTGGTTCGTAACAACTATATCCACCATGGAATCTAGTCCGTTATCTATTCTGTCTAAACTTTTGCTCTTAGCATGATTACTAACTCGACTGTCATACGTTTCAAGATTCATTTGTTTCTGGCAAACATTAACTGTAGTTGAATAATAACACGAGCCGACAATCCCGTTCTCAAATGGTTTGTTCAGTTGCCGAAACGACTCTGACCTTTTAATGCTACCGCTTCTAGACGTTACATGCCTTTTGGTTCTTTTGTCCGATGATCGTGATTTAACATCCGACATTTTCTTGCAAAGGCTTGAACCCATCGCCAGTGTTTCAGGAGTTGAAACTCTCTGATCGCCACATTTTGACGCGCTTAGCAATGAATCGGAGCCCTCCGTGCTTGTATAGGGCGTTTCATTTTCGAAGAAAAGCTCTTTCGGGCAATAGTAGTAGTCCTCGGACGGCACGAATAGATGAACTAGGCTTTTTGCTCGTCGTGGTGGCAGAGGATGTAGCTCGGCAGGAATTATTTCATTATCACTGTTAATAGCGTAGTCATCAGCATCAATGTGGATCTTAAGCTTGCTGGCCACTTGAGCTTCCTCCAAGCGTCTTTTTTCATTTTCAAGTTTCCTCTGCTCTTTTTTGGCTATGTCTTCAGATTCAGCGTCGTTAATAATGTTTCTCAACTCGGCAATTACTTCGTCAATAGTCGTTTCATCATCGATATCTGTAAGCTCCGCGACGGGCTTGGAAAGTTGGTTAGTTGGAGAGCCGTAGGTTTCAAACAAGGAGCCTCTTTGCAATTCTTCTTCGGGAGTCAAACTTCTTTCAGAAGAGGAAATTCCTTCGTCTTCATTCGGTGTTGAATCATCTGAAAACAGCATGGAAAAAATTAATTCAAACGTACATGTAAAATAATTTCTTGCACAACATACGTGTTCTTAAACATTAATTGGATAAAGTTTTACATACTTCGCTTTTTGGTGTACGATCCTTTTGAAGACCTACTGGATTTTAGGGATCTTATTTCTGATTTAAGTTCGTTGCATCGTTCTTTCAAGGTTCGTTCTACACAGGTTAGCGCTCCCTTTTCGTCTTGCAGTGACTGAAATGATTAAAATTGTATAAAATGTTTTATGACGAACAAGCGTTGTTGGAAACACTTTTTCTACAGTCAAAAATATCAGAACTTTGCCAATCAAACGATGTCTGATAAAAGCTCTACTGGAGATTTAAAGGATTTTAATTTTTTTTCTCTTTTCTATATATTTATCACAACGTCAAATTGATAAAATCCCATAAAAAGCGCAGAGATGCTGAAAAGTATTATATACACTAGTAGAAAAGAAACCCGTCTTTGCCACTAAACATTTTTATTTATTTGGCCAAAGGTTTGCTTACGAATGAAGAACCCAATGTTTTTAAGCAATAAAAGGAGCTCTGCTGAATTCCTCATTAACAACATTTATTTTCGCAGTTCATTTATGTATTCCAATAAAAAATTGATGATCTAGATGAACAGGATGCGATTACTATCTACCATTTTTTGTCGATTTCAGCAATCTTCCATATTTTCCACTGAAACAGTGACAACCAACTTTATTGCCATTATGGAATTAAATGTTGAACCATTTCTTGCAAGCAAAAGGAATTGTCAAAATTATTTAAATATCGGTTTTCTTTCGATGATTGTTGATGAAACAACTTTAGCTTTAACATTGGCTTAATTAATTTGTTAATGAGCTTTATATTATCTAAAGGCTGGTCCGTTTTGAAAATATTCTTCATACAAGCTAATGGCAGATTCTTACCTGCATCTTTCTTTCAAGTAATCCAACTTTCTCTCGAAGTGCAGCGTTTTCTTTCTTGAAGTTACTCAGGACATATGTTAGGTTTTCGATATTAATGTTTTTCTTTTCCCAATACTGGATTTCGTCCAGCAAATTTTCAAATCCAGCGGAATTGCTAATATTCTGAAAACCGCAATCAATATTCTAATTTTTTACGAAAAAAAAATTAATAAAGCACATGCCTTTTTTATTACGCTAATATCAAGCCCAGCTTGATCCAACTCGGCTTGAATGTATAAGCGTTTTTGAGAAGATCCAGCTGTGTCCATGAATTTATTAAGAAACCTCAATCCTGCGGAAAGTAATTCTTTTTGTCCACCAGTGGACATCATCATGCCCACCAGAAATCTAAATCGGACTGGCTCACCAAATCGGAGTCTTAATGTGGAAATTGCTTCGGAAACCGAAGAATGTCCTCCAATGGATGGATCGCACGCCTTGGCTAGAAGCTGAAAAACAGACTGGGCCTTTAAAAAGTTAATCGGCATGTATAAGCGATTTAAACAGTCACAGTTATACTAAAAATTAAAATATTTTTCAGATTTGTTACCTGTGCTGCCGTTATTTAGACTAAAATATATTAGCTTTTTTTGCTACGAAACACTGAAACGCAGCCAAGTTAATGCGGGCTTGAAATTATTTAGAAATTTGATGAAGCAAAATACAAAAAAGAAGTTAAATGTAGCAATCTAATCAGCCAGACCAAATTACATAAAATAAAGTAAATATATTCCATAATTAATTTATAATTTACAAACAATCTATTTCGATAAACTTTTAAGCGAAAAAGTTTTTAATTTGGTAAAAGATGCATTTTGAAGACAGTTAATAATGAAACCTGTAAAAGATAAAAACTGATGAGAATATCACAAAAAGTCTATCTTCGACTAAATCATTACAACTACTCACCTGCAAAGCTATTATCCGAGACTTGTTTACGTTGCTCATTATACAGACAGCAACGGTAAACAAACCGGCTGACGATGAGATCAACTTCCTGAGAGACTCCGTATACCTAAGAAACATACAGATAAAGAGTTTAAACATTTCACTATCCCATTATATGAGAAGTAAAAATCTATGGGGAAAAGTAATTTAGATATAAAATTACTTTATTTCATGTATTCCGCTATAACTCAAAGGGACGCGAGCGGCTAAAAATTTATAAATATAATACGAAAATATACATATTTCTACTATATCTGTTAACCTATTTATTGCAAAAAGTCACGAAAAGCGTTAGTACATGTTGAAAGTGATTAAAACCATTAATTGAATATTAGTAGGTAAGTTGCTAAAATACATTAAGTCACTGCCTTAGCCTTTGAATTAATATCCCACATTTTCAGATTAAATTTATCAGGCAACAATTTGTATTCGATTGGGAATTAACACAAGTTAGTTCGTTTACAAGAAGTCGTGTTTAAATCGAATAATAACTTACCTAATACAGCAGTTGAGTAAACATTGCAGACAGGAAAGTTCGTCCAGAAGAGCTCTTCGCTGCAAAGAAGGTGGTAACTTTCCAGTGGTTCCTGAAGAACCTGGAGGACCATGAATTACTGTATTAGATTGGCTAAGCTGAATGGCTCTGAGAAGATCCAGTAATAACGACACCCCATCCAATGGATCGGAGGCAAATTCTTGTACAAAACTGAAAAAAAAATCAATGAAAATTACCAGATTCTCTTAGAGAATGAATTAACTTGAAAGTGTGTTTAGGGTAATTAACAAGAAAAATTTTCAGAAATGTGAAACCATTATTACATATTTTTAAAATACGCCCTATTATTATTTCGCCTTAATCCTGGAAAGTGAATTTGATAAATAAGATTGCCCAGGCAGAGCATGTAAGCCTGAAGGTCGAATTGGAGCCATGAAATGTGAATGCAAAATGAATTATTTTCTAGGATTGTGCACATTAAAAAAATCTATGATAACCCGACGATTTTTAAATATGCATTAGTTGCATTTTTTCACTGCCCTTTACATGCGTTTTTGCTGCCAATTTGAAAAATAGCTGTTAGTTTCATTTGAGAATATGGACATTTAGAGCACAAACATTTTTGAAACTATATATTCATACAGTTTAGTCCTGTTCCCAGATTACGATAAAATATTACGAGTCGAAATAAAAAAGATATGAAATTATACTAATGAAAAATCCGATAAGTCGACCGTTTGGAAATTTATATATGTAATTCTATTTAAGCTCGCAAGTTGTAATAAATATCGAAAACTAGTAAAAAAACTAAAATACGTAGTCAAAATAACTAGCACACAGGAAGTATTTCTTGGAATTCTTATTGGTCATTCACTGCTGTCGGATAGAACACACAATTGATATTAGGTCACGCTTAAGAAATAAGTCACATGATGCGAAAGCACGCGAGATCGCGAGAGCAATTGCGCTCAAGATTCTAATTTTTTTCATACGTTTCATTCTCCCGATATTTCAAAACAGAAAATTTTTCTGAAGAACTTTGACCATCAATAGCAGAGCAGCCAGACATTTTTTGATAATAAAAGTTAGGTCAGATCCTCTTCTTTTGATGCAAAATGACCATGTGCTGTATATCGACGAGTTATAAATGAATGCGTATAATAACAATAAAAAACGATCTGCCAGAAAAACACTTCATATTTCGTCAATTTCTGAAATTAGCTGATAAGCGTGACGATCAATTCTGTAAAGCATACTAAAAGCTCCCTCACTTAACAAAAACCCATGGTTATGCACATGCGGATAAACCAAGTAGATTTAAGACACATCTAACGATGTGATTATGTGTTTTTCCTAAAAAGACTTTCAAAAACCTCTATATATCGAAAACAGTTGAACATAGATGAATGATGGTCAGAAACGTTTTGATGGAGCGTATAATTCGGAAAAGTAAATTTCAGTGCTTAATAAAAAAGGAAATTTAGAAAGTTCTATATAAGTTTATTATAATATACAAACTACGATTTTATATACGATACTCCGAGTCCATGGATTTTCTGTCAGCTAACTATTCCTGCACTGCTATCAATAAATTAAAATATTTAACACAGTACATATTTCAGAAAGCATATGATATGGTAAAGGCCTACTTATTGATGTATCGAAACAATATATACTGAAGGAATGACTTGTAATTGTTCAGTGGTAAAACAGTAACGGATAAAAGACAATATTGAACTATTCCCGCATGTGTTGTGTTCCTTTGAACGAGCCTCTTGAAATGACATTATAATTGCCACTAAAGCAATGCCTGATTGACGATACTTGAACTGATTTAAACCAAATAACTTATATGTATGTGCTCACACCCTGTTATGGTGTTGGAAAAACCAACTATAATTAACAAATTCTAGTTGCTGCTAAAATTTGTGGAGATAAGTTGGTTTAGCCTTTTACCATTCTCAATTAGATTATTCGATAATGTCCGATATCTCAGATTAAAATTTTGACCAGCTTAAAAACGTATGAAATTTAATTAGTACTTAAGTTAAATACGTGCTATATTTTGATCCCGAAACTTCAATAGAATGTGAGTGTTATCCTCATGACTACTATGAGAAAAGCATACATTTTTGGACAATTTATTTCCGAAGGTAAACTAAAATGATTCATTTTCATATTTTGGGTTTGGCTTAGAAACAACGTACCTGAAACAAAGTACCATAATTTTTCAACTTGTCACTGTCAGACATTTATATTTCAGCCTAGTCAAAAACAGGCCCATTTTTTGTAAGAACATTAGGCACCTCTAAATTACTTTTAGCCTCTTTAACTTTTATTGGCCAGTCAGCAAATGGCAGCTTGTAAACCATGTGGGCAACTGCCCAAAGTTGGCAGACCTTCACCGCGGTCCAAAATGAGTTGCCCTCCGTGTCCCTGTCCTCCGTGCCCACCTCCAGCTTGTCCGTGTCCGCCGCCATGTACCTTACCCGTAGTCGCTGATGGTTTACCAAAATACGTGATAAATCCATGCGACCCAAATGCCCAAGCCCGACCGGATAAAGGCAAAGACAATCCATTGTGCTGCAATGTGTGTGTTCCCGTTAGCGTGCCTTGCCCTCCTCAGCCTCCTCCAAAGCCCAAGAAGAAGTGCAGATACATTCAACCGGCAAGACCAAAGAGTTTTGCGCCCGAGAGGAAGTACTTACCTCCGGAAATGAAAATGGCCGATGACACAATATATAGAAAGAGTTATATTCCGGTTGAAGGTGCGAAACCCAAGCAAATAGTTCCGGAGAATAACTTATGTGTTGGTGAGGGAAAAATATCTGACGACACAATTAATAAAATGTCATACAAGCCCGTGAAGATTAACCCCACATGCCCCATTTATCCATGCGAGCATAAGCTTATTGGTGAAGGTCCCATGCAAGACATCACGACAAATAAGCACGACTACGTTCCAAAACCTTTTGTGAAACCTGAAGCTATCCTTCCCTTCACGAATTTATACACATCCGATTGTCCTCTAAGCGATAAAACAGTAAACAGAATGTCGTATATGCCAGTTGATTTGAACAGAGCAAAAGTCACACCATTTCTTCCGACTAATGCTATAGAGAGGCCCACAGGTAGAATGAGCGATAAAACTGTAAACAAAATGTCGTACCAACCGTGGGAACCAATGGAACCCATGGATATGCCATGGGCACAAAGACCGCAGTATCAGCCACCTAAACTCCGAATGGAAGACAACACAGTCAACAAAATGAGCTACCAGCCACCAGGTTGCTATGTTGAATGTGCAGATGATGATCCAGATTGCATTGATTGTCCAGAGCCTCCATGTGATCCAAATCCGCCTCAGTGTCCAGGTTCCGCCGCCTGTTGCATGCCTTGCTGTTGCCCCAGAGCTTCGTGTTAGGATGCACACATTTATCAAAATTTTCGCGCCTTATCTACATTTTCTATATGCCTGCATTTTTTTCATACCGTATACGTCCTTGTACAACGTGTCTATAATTTTATATTGCTTTACTAAACTTGAATTGTTTTATTTATTCTACGTTATATACTGAGAAACAGGTACTTGATGGTTGTCGTGAAACTGGGTTTGTACTCCGCAGGAAAACGGTTTCAAAGAAAAAGTGGGCAAAATTTATGGTGATTTAGGTGTAGTGTGCAATAAACATTGCAGGCCCACCCGAAATCTTCAATTTTCCGGACATCGACCTTCTGTTCGCGTGCAAAGTTCAGTTGTGACAATAAATTATTAATGGTTGACATTGTTTTGGGACGTTTAAGATTGAGGCTCCCAAGTGTTAAATTATCCTTCTTGCCTAATTTCAATTTGACAAAATACAATGCGGGTTTATTCATTGCCTATAAGTATTGCATTTATAAATGTTAATTTGATTCAAAAATCATATTGCAAATCAGGTTTGTCAGACTTTGCCGAAGTCGTAGGGTCTACAGATCGTATCAGTATTACGGGAGAAAACTCAAGTAATTTACATTTATGTATGAGACGTTCTGTATAGCTTCAGTTAGCTAAAGAACATTTATGCATTTTATATTTTGTTTCATGACATACATTTTCGATACATCGTACATACTCTAAACATCAAATTCCGCATGAATCCAATGATGAATGATTCAAGGTTTGATTGATCAGTCTTGAAAGAAATCATTATAATACAAATATATTTGTATAAGAAAAATAAAAGGGTTTTCTCGACTCGCAGGATTCAGCACAGCAAATTTGATTTCTGCGGTCGACTAAAAATACCAAAATACTATTGATTTTCTTCTGCAAAATTATCACTCATAATTGTTAACGCTGAAATGCACGTTGATATGGTACAATAGCGTCTCTATTCGCTCACACTAAATACTAACTTAAAAATCGACAGAGTTTCTTATGGGGTTCCAAAATTATTTTAATAGTATACTATTTTAGCTCACAGTTTTCTCAGTTGCATGAAAATATTAAAAACAACTTTGCTCCTTATATTTTGACATTAAAACAGATAGTTGTTTTTCTTATATGTTCAACCCTGTACATATAAACTTGTAACCCTAACTGCAAGATGTTGCAAAAGTTGAAAGGCACATTCTGGCAAGCACAATAAAGATCAGAAGTTTTTTAAGATGATAAATTCAGAATTTTTTGTATATTTAATATGTATATGACAACAATATACAGGGTGTCAATTTGATATCCCAACCCTAATACCTGTCTTGCAATAGTTCTTACAAGAATAGGTTATACTGTTAAATTCGTTGAATAACAGGAAGAAGATCTAGTTCAAACATTGATTTCTTATTTTTGATTTTGATCTTATTTATTGATCATTTTACATCAACAAAAATAACTTTTCACTTGTGGAAAACAATTTTTTACAATAAAACCTGTGCCATCTACTTCAGCACGATATTATTAAATTGCTCAAAATGTTTTCCGGTTTGCTGTAAACAATAATAAGGTCTGTTTTTGAACGGGCTGTTTTGAACACCAGGAATTTACCGGCATTCTGGTACAATTCGACTTTTAAGATTATCCATATCAGCAGGTTGTGTTTTAGCAGCAAAGAAAGAAGGGTGTTCAATCCGGTGATCTTGGAGGCCATTCAATTGGTCCTCTTCTGCCAATCGATCTATCCGGGAATATCTTATCAATGTTAGGGAGGGTTCGAAAATAGACTGTATTACTGTTTACAGGAAAATAGACAACATTTTGAACAACTTATAAGACAGTGCGTAAGTAGATACCATGGGTTTTATTCTAGCAATTTCTCTTCCGTAAATGAAAAGTGATTTTTATCGAAGTAAAATAATCAATAAATCCAAAATCAATTATTTAAACTAGATATTTTTCCTGTTATTCAACAATTTTAACGGTGTAGCCGAATCTTGAGTGAATCTAATCATTTGTACTATAAGGAGACCCAATGACATAATTTTTGTTTATACACTAATCTAAAACCAAAGTCTCAATGCAGGCAAGTTTAATTATTTCTGTAATTTTTAAACGCGATTATTCGAAAACCTCTGAACAAAAAACAACTAAATAGTAACAATGTAAAGAGAATGTAGAAAGAACTACGTTTAAAACGATGTGCCACTTGACCCCCCCTTCCCAATTAAGATTCTAAGGGTTACCACTACCCGTCCTAGGGGGTTGAAACAAGGGGACTAAAAATAATCATTTGAATTGTCCCCCTTACAAATAGAATTTACGGGTCTCCGATTTTTGAAATTTTAAACTGCAAGAAAGATATTAAGCGTTCCTCTTTTGAGTTAAAATTCGGTAACTAACTGCAAAAAAAACATTTGAAATGCCCGTTTTATGAGTCTTGTTACTCTTGCAGATTTTTGTCAAAGCTTGAAAAAATTATCCTTGGTTTTAAGCAACGCTGAGCAAATTTAATCGTCATCAAAATGCAGACATCATTTTCCTTTAGCCAATTAAAAAAGTGCACAACTTTTATTATGCAGGCAATTCAAATTTTTTAATTTCGGCAGCTAAGAAGTGGCCCCTTTTTTCTGTTTCTCATGGATTTTTAGTGGCTCATTTTAAATTGATTAGAATAGTTGCAAATTATTTTAAAAAATGCGGAAAATGTATGTTGTTTTACAATTCGCTTACGTACTTGATCTTATTCCATTTCACTTCACGAAAAGTTAACTACTTTTCAATTATGCTCCCATAATAAAAATGTAGTAACGACTATTATCGCTATCCGTCCGTATTCCTACGAGTTATTATAGACGCTCTTTGGTTCAGATTAATTTTGCTTGTGAACCGCTAGTTTTGTTTCAGCGAATCAAAACAGATCGAAATTGGACGCCTATAAGGCAAGAACCTGACGGAAAATAAGGCAAGAACCTGAAGTTATTCCTATCGGGACTTCTTAAGTCACGTAAAATTTCTCCTGGCGAACAGACGGCACGTTTAAAGTTGCGAATAACTTCACGAAAGTAAGTTCTACTTGTGTGGCTGTTTGATGGCCATGTTTATGATGACAAGTGAAGAATAAGTTTTCGATTGATACGTGAAAAAATTGTTGACTTAAAACGATTATAAGAAAATCTTGTGGGCTGCTGCAGCTGGTTTTTTTACAGGAAAGGGATGCAATAAGCAACATCCGATGTTAATCAATTTTCTTGGTGAGAAAGTTAAGTAACAGCGGATGATACTTAAAACATATACATACAGGGTGTCCCGTAAGCTCATGATCAAAAGGGTACTGCGATATTCTTTGGACCAAAAGAAGGCGATCTGACCTAACTTTTATTATCAAAAAATGTCTGGCTCCTCTACTATTGATGGTCAAAGTTCTTCAAAAAATGTATCTTTTTTTAAAAATCGGGAGAATGGTACATGGTACGATGTATTTTAGTGAAGCTCGCTGTAAATTTGTTCTTAGGTAAGACTCATATTTTGATGAAACAATCGAGTTCAGCCGTTTTGGACAAGTGGTGAATTCTTGAGTGTCGTGGTACAAAAACTAACAGAACTTTTTCGTTGGAGGATGAAATCAACTCACTTTTTTTAGGTTGATGCACTAATAAATTATTCACAATTTTGTGCTCTTTGTAAAATCTTGTAGCATTCACAGTTTTTGTGAAAAAAAATATTTCTGTTTCCTTAACACTGAACAATGTTAGACATTAACTGCAACTATCGTGATACAAGGCATAAAATAATTCTCAATCAATCTCACAAATTCGTTTTGAGTGACCTTTTCTAATGAAGAAGTGGCCGACATGGTCAAAGTATTAGAGTTTTGCGAAGACAATTTGCGTGAATGCGTACGCGTTTACGCGGCGCATATTTGCAGTAAATGTCTAGCATTGCTAAGTGACTAGAAAACACATTTTTTTACAAGGAGCACAAAATTGTGAATAAATGATTAGTGCATCAACGTAAAAAAACTGAGTTGATTTCATCCCCCTAGTTTTCCTAGTTTTTCTACCACGACACTCACAAGACAAGAATTCACCACTTGTCCAAAAGATCTCCATTGTTTCATGAAAATATGAGTCTTACATAAAAGAACAAATTCACAGCGAGTTTCACTAAAATACATCCTACCATTCTCTCGATATTTCGAAAAAGGCATTTTTGTAGAAGAACTATGACCATCAATAGCAGAGGAGCCAGACATTTTTTGTTAATAAAAGTTAGGTCAGATCGTCTTCTTTTGGTCCGAAGAATATCGCAGTACCCTTTTGATAATGAGCTTACGGGACACCCTGTATATATATGTATACTTTTTGCGATTTTTTGCGATAGGCTAACTTTAGAGCAAGTTATCAATAACTTTCAAATTTTAATCTGATTAAATTTATATGCTCGGATGAAAGGAAAAAAGTAGAGAGCTTGAATTCAAAATGGTGAACAGCAAACCAAGAATAAATTCTATCAAGTCTATTGCAATTCGCCAATAGTTTTATACGTGCGACTGAGTATGGTTTTCAGTCTTTTCTCTAGACATCAGATTTATAAATGCAATTAGCACTCAATAGATTTACATAAGCTCTACCCCAAAAAAACAATTGGCTGCCTACCCGTATAATTATAAATCAGTCGGGATAATCGCCCAACGCTAAAACCCCTGTTGCATAACTTTTGCTGACATATTTTCCATTTCTTTTCCACATTCATTACCTACCATATTTATGGAATTAATATACGAGGATAACCTAAATGTCGCACTTTTAAATAATGACATCAAAGCACTTCCAATAAAATTGAAATTTTATAGCAGAATCTTAAGTAATGGAAATGTTATGGTAATTGCAGATTCCAGATAGTGTAACCTGGCACATTTGTAAGCTTTATATAAACTTTTAATTTAGTTAATTCGTTTAAGTCAACTCATTTGCAAGTTTAATTCATTTTGTTTACTAATTCGCCGAGATTTCCGTAATTAAGAATAATACATGGGAGGAAAGTACCGCTACTAAAAAGACAGGTTGAAGATTATGTTAAATATTTTAAATATCCCTATAGATCTTTTTATAGTATTTTCAGTGAAACATGCACCCATCGAACAAGTGAAAGCTCAGACTGAGCAAATGTTCTAGAAACCGGATAAATGGGTTTGTTCTTTTTTACCATTAGGGCACTCGTTAAATGTACTTCTGAACTTTTTAGTTCATAGTTAAGAGCTCAACTCACTTTGTTTCATGTTTAATACGGATTGATTAAATTACGCTTATATGTAACTTTAATCAATGTTTCATGAGAAACAAAAAATACAGTGTATTTATAATATAGCGAAAGCTATATTACCTTTGAACCAAATTCGCGTTTATATGCGTGAATGCGTATTTAAAAAAATCAACCATGCTCCTTGTCAGTAATTCCCCAAGATTTTACGTTATAAATACCGCCCCCAATTTTCTCTAATTAATTGTGTCAAAAAGGCCACTATGAATAAACATGCGGACGAATAAAAAAGCGCATTCTAAATTGTACTTGCTTATTAAGCTACGATGTAAAGAAGGACCGAATTAGCCCATTATCTTTTCGGGCCATAAAAAATTAGATCCTTTCTAAGATAATAAAAGGCACTCGAGCAATTTGCCTGTTGAGTAAATGGGCACTGGCATTATTTTTAATATACTTATTATTTTTATTAATTCGAAGCATCCTTGTCCATAAATGCCTCGAATGGGTATAAGCCCGGTTTTTATTTTTAATTATAATTTAAGCATAAACATGCAACCATATCTTTTAATAGCAAACAGACTGGTATCCGGAGTTTTACGGCTTACCATTATTCTTTGACCACTGGGTGGTGCAAACCTTAATTAGGTTGTTGGAGTTTTACGCATGAAGCTGCCGAGATATTCTCTTTTAGCTTGGTGTTATCGAAATTCATCATTTTACTACTTAATTGAAACAGATTTGGAGCGAAATTCGTATGAGGTCTTCAACTGAGATTCTGAACTCAAAATATGATATAAATTTTCAAATTGCGTTTCTATATTTTTGAGGCTATTTGAGAAAGAAGTCCTAATCTTGATAATGCTTGAAAGCATTTGATTTTATTGCTGTCGGTTTCCAGATATGCATTATTATATTTTGTGCAAGTTTTTCGTATTTGCACTTTTGTACTTTAAAGAAACATTCGGGGTTAAAACCACCAAAGTAATACTTTTGCCCATTCACAAAAAACTAAGTCCTCATTCCACATAGGTGTCATCTTCCAGATTCACTAGTTTCATTATCCAGTAACAAATAATAATTAAAATGACCAAGATAAGATCAAACGCACAAGTGACCTACACAACAGTTAGCTGATCAAAATAAAAACAAAATTTTGAAAATCTAAGAAAACAACTCAGTTAACTCACCTCGGAAAAGCCAGTCTCATATCTGTCTTCAGCTTGGTTAGTAGTTCAGAAACAGTTCCAAATTGTCTGAGAGTCATTTCGGACCCAGATGATGTTAGCATGGGGTTTCGGTAGTCCCGAAACGAATTCGTTTGAGATCGAGAACTTTCCAGATCTGATGTACTTGAGGTGGAGTAAAGCGACATCAGACCGCCGTTGGACGATTTTTTGCCCCATTTTTTCAACATCAAAGCGTAGTCTTCGGGATTGTAAATTGGTGGCCTTTGTTTTTCCTGTAAATTCATTAATTTCAACTACTTATAAGTATTTTATTCTAAAGACAAAACTGTGTATTAAAGTTTGCTAAAAAAATATATATTTGTTTCCTGTTTCATTCACTAAGCAGTACATTCACGTTGGAATTGTGAAGAAATCTAAGACGATCTTTCAAGAGGAATTGGCCTTAATATGCTAACAGCTTTGTTGTTCAAATATGGATGTACGAAAGAAAATATTGTGGTTTTACATCCTAATTAAACACACACAATAGCAAAGCGCTTCAATTGAAACCTAGCAAAAATTGCTAAATAATTAGCGGCAATCTTAAATTACAGAGTAGAAACTATCCAATCACCATTCTCCGAAACAGCTGTTAGTTTCGTATAAATCAAGTTCAATAATAGTAGTAACAATTAATTCGCAGATGCCAATTTTTTCATGTAAACTTGCGATAAACCTGCCCTAGTTATTGAAAATAAATTTACTGCCAATAACTGTATTAGCAAGTTTCACTATTCCGTCAATATACCAAAGATTATGTTTGGTATCTAAACTTTCTAGTTTGCCAATTTTTCAATCCATTTATTTATAAAATCTTGGACACACGTTATGAGTGATGTGATTTGGTGTTAATCGTGTAATTTAACCAAATTTAAAAACCGCATAATAAATGGCCTAGCAGTTGTGAGCTAGTTTTAATCATCGTTTTCATTGGAAATCAGATAATATTTGCAATGTAGATGATAGATAGAAATTTCCATTTTTGCTTGTTGAAATTATACTTAAGTAAGTGTAGCCTTGTATTTTTTTGTTACATAGAAATTTTCAAGCTAATTAATAAGTATGTAGGTTACATTTATCATGGATGGGTGCAAAAAAACTGAAGTAGATGTATTCATATTTCATCCAGTTTAGGTGTTTGTTTCCATGTTATTAAAAAACATAATTAACTAAATTATCGATGAAATTACGTAACACCATCAAACGAAGTTAGCTTCTAAAATTATATCCTATACATACATACATACATACATACCTTATTAATGATTTCGTCTAGCAAATTAAACTGGCCTTCGCTTCTCGTATTTTCTTCTGAGCTGGGTGCCATGTTACTTGCAGAGTCAAATAAGTCACTAAAATGGAAATAAGAAATTAATAGAAAATAGATTTTATCAAAAATATGTAAATACAATTTTGCGCTTTTACAGAACTTGCGCTCGCTCTCTCTCTTAAAATATTGGGATTTCTAATCAAACTAATTGTTAATTAGGGTTCACAACAAAACGCTCATATCGGTCAGCAAATTTTCTAAAAAGGCAGAATATAGTTAAACAATTCCACGATTATTTTTATAACGACACGTGAAAAACGTCTACTTTTACTATTTACTAACCTCGAGTGAAAAATCTATAGAATTTCAACTAATTTGCCTAATGAACGTGCCGAAAAACATAATTTACATATATTAAAATACCTAATAATTATCATGGTGAGTATTTCCTAGCTGAGCTGAACAAACACTCACGTTTTGGTCAATAACACCTAAACAACAGATTGCGAAAAAGTCAATGGCTCGAAATTTTACCTACAGAATCCGTAGAGCAGCAATTTCAACCATGATTTCCATTTTGGTAGCCCAAAATAAACACTTAACGATGAGGAGAATCAGCAAAAAGTGAGCTTTTGCAAATTACCCATTGTTTTCTTGACTTTGAAATAATTCGAGGTCAACTAACGTGAGATCAGTTTGAATTATTAAATAATAAACAAGATCTTTTATGGTGAAGAATATATCGAATAGGTTTGGAACAGAATTCCGTAAAATTACTTGTCGCAAACCAATCTACAGTAATTAGATGTAAATAAAGAATTAGTATTTTGCTCTGATAAATGGAAGCTGTTTAAATAGGTACCATGGTTCGTAAAAAAACCACTAAGAATACATTAGCAAGCCAAGTATTAATTGTTTAGAAGCAAGAAATTTGAAATTAAACATTTTTAACGTTCTTACTCTTAAAACGGTAAAAATATACTATACACAATTCAGGACTTTCCTGCCAACAGAGGTGGATGGTTATATGTCTGAATGCCTTGGCCAAATTTTTAACGATGCATGCTTTTAAAATCTAGTTGGATCCGAAAAATAAACTATTACCGCCGTTGAACAAGAACTAGATTCAACCAGGCCTGGGTACTACTCTGTTGAGTGGATGCCGCTGTGTGAGTTGGTGAGTGAGTACTAATCGCGCCCTTTAATTAGTTGAAATTTTGTTGGTTTCTATCATCGCTCCGAAATTGAGCAACAATTTCATTTTTAAGTGACTTCTTCGCGGCATTTTTGTAGTCAATATTTTTAGAAAAACAAAATTAATTCGGTTGTTAGTTTTAGTTTAGATTAAACGGCTCTAAATTTAAAAATAAATTAGGGAAGATCGGGCCTTGGAGCGTTTTTCGTTTAGTTGCAATGCAGACAAGGACTTTCTACAACAATGTCACCAATAAACAAACTGAAATCGAAATTCCAAGCAAGATCAGCGCAACGAATCATCGACCATCGCGAACCAGCGAATGGTTATTTACTCGTGTTATTATGTACATCCGTGTCATTTTTTAAAAGTTGTAGGTATGTATATTCAGTTTGGTACCGACAGTAGCCTGTGCATCGCGTTCTTTGCTGGGAAATATAGAATTAGTGTGGCCCTTATGGCAACTGCGGTAGTTTGTGAAACTGTAGTGAACTTGTTGAGGATCAATGAGTAGTAAATGGAGGATGGGTCCCCAGCTTGTAGAAAGCTGGTAAGAATGATGTCTAATCTATAAGTCTTTAAGTTTGAACTGAGTTTAGTTTTCCGACAAGCAACTGAAGTTTTATGGATGATTTATGATAATTTTGTATGATTGATTTTATAGATCCCTCTTTGCTCTACTGGTTTCAAATAAGTTTGTTCTTAACACATTTTCTTCCTTCTTTCCAGGTGGCACTAAGCAGTTTCCGCTAAACTTAGCATTACTTTGCCCCTGGTGGCCATGTACATGTAAAACGTTTAGGCTCATATTCATAAACTGACTCGTAGCGTGAATTTGGTATCGATTGAGCTATTGATTATTTCGTAGTTATTTTTTAAACTTTGGGAATATGTTCGGCGGCTTTGTACTTTTTACATCAAGCCCATCTGAAGCTTGTCTCCTAAGAACCGTTTCAGATATGCAAATATGGGTCCCAGATTTATGTTTGTGTGTTTGAAAAAAGTCAAGAGTTTTAATTTTGCCTGTTTTTTTTCTAATTTTGAAGTCGACTGAAACATGACGCTACTTTTTTTGAAGATGCTCAAGAATCATTTCAACCACATAGTTTGTTTTTACATCACTGGATAGAGAATTGATAATTCGATTCAGTTGTAGCAACGTGCGTGAGTCAATTCTGGTGAATTTATCACAAAAAGTAACACGACATTTTAATATCAGACAAAATTAAGCCAAACTTTAATTTAAAAAAAAGTGTTCTACACACTGTCAATCTTTCAAGTTTCTACTGGCTTTTACGGAGGGCGCTTAACTCCCATTAAGGTTATTAACAACAACTTTCCATTGGCGAATTTTTCCGTTCTCGATAACTATTATTTAATGTTTCAAATGGGCAAACATGTTGAATATTCAGCCATCTGGTGATTAACTCGCATTATCATACTACGGATTATCTAGGCGCATTTAATATATGCTAATAAGCTAAAACTGTTTCTTCCTCATTGAACAGCATTTATCTTTCAGGACTCTCTAGGCTACCTCGGTAGCTGAATATCAGATCGAAATAACAGTCATCGAACGGTTTCGAGAATTATGGTTGGGATGGAATAATGGCATCTTCAAGGAGCCTCTTTGAAACGTTAAAGTGGCTGTAATGAATTTCTTTTGGTTGCAAGACTTCTTTAGTTACTCAAATACCCAACGAATTTTCGCATATATTCATAACTACTGGTTGTACTCTGTTTATATCTATGTGTAGTAGAAATAGCGGTAATAAAATTGGTGATTTCAATGTTCAAAATTTGTAATTTATAAATATCAGCTATCCAACGGGAGATTGAATACTCATATTTTCTGGGTAGAGCTTGCTGGCACAAATTAACTAATCTCCTGCTGTTCTGAGACGTGTGAGATCCTATAATTTATGTCCCAATACAAAGCTCAAGAAGTATCAATTTTTTCAACTTCCGCTCTATGTCCAATTAAAATGTTGGCAAAATTCCCATCGGTCGTCTCATATATGCCTTGATCAAACCAGTTTTAATTATATATATTTGACATGTCGGTTATCGAAAACCAGCATCGATCATTTCTGAGATTGTTTCCTTCTAATTAATGCTAATTTGTTTAACTTGATTTAATTGCCCGTCACAAAATGTAAAGGTATTGAACAATATATGCACATGGTACTCTTATCCTCTTATATGGTTATGTAATGATACGGTTTTACGGTAACGTTTTCCCAATGGATATGTAATAAATGGATTTGTAATTGCATATAAGTGCATCTATCGAATTGCGATTTCCGCTTTAGTGTTGAGACTTACGTCTCAATTTATTATGAAAGAAGGTGTTTGTTCTATCGAAAGATATGTTAAAGCTAATGAAATGACGACACAGCCTAATAGGCCAGTTACTAATTTTGCAAGATTTTTTAATTTGCACAAATTTCCAATATTATATCGAGAGAGTTTACAGCGAAATTAAGTCATCAACGGTTTTTAAGAGCAACCTTTTATTCTTATTAATATATGTACAGATAACATTTTTAAAATAAATTGTTTCGCAATTGAGCACTTGCTTCTTCAATAAGTTTTATTAATAGAGCGTTCGATATTTTCAAAATCGAATTTATCTTTCTGTTTTAGTAATGATTACAACGATCCTTTTAAAGACGTTATTATAAGTATATTAAATTATAAGCGTCGAACGCCACCACAGATTTTAGCAAAAGCCTTTATTCATAATGTTGCTATTATAACAACCCCAAATATAACACACACTACAACTAATTTCAAAGAACTTATCACATTTTATCGGATGTTTGAACAATTATATCAGTGAATAAGATTCTTAACTCTACAATAAATCAAATGTTTGTCTCAGTCTCTAAACATCAATAAAGCTGTTTAATGAAATTAATAAGACCAGCCGTTTACTCATGTTGAAAGGAATTTTAATAATACACATATATTCGAGTCAATTTAAAATTAAATTATCTTTAAGTTTTTACAGCGTCTTGACTTCTGCCCATAGCTAGCTCATCAAGAGTTGTTGAGATCCGCAAAAAGTGTTTGTGCCATTATAATCTAATAACTCTTTAATGTGGTACCAATGACCTCGTTTATCATTTTAATGTTCATTTTAAATAGAATGTTTGTATAATTCATAATCTTCCAATTCGTAGTCAATAATGTATATTATTTAATCAATAATAGTACTAAAATACCTATCTATAAATGAGAAGTTTCTAAAAACAAACAATATGTTTCATGGTCATGAAGCAAAGAAGTAATTACTTCAGGAAATACACCGTCAAATGTGCTAATAAGCCACGCTTACTCTACTATTAAGACATAACATTTACATAAATCAGACCGATTTAGCACGAAATAGTTTTTTAAATAATGGCCGTACTATCATTTACATAATAATGGGAAATATCTCGTTTAATTCCGCTAATAAATATTTATCTTTTCAGAATTATCTTCGTAACATTATGTAATTGCAGACATTATGAGATATATGCATGAGCACTTAAAGCAGATGAAGATTCAATACATATAATAAGAATCCTGATTTATAACTCCATGGTATTGTTCATTTCAACGCCACACCGTTTCATTGTTCTTACTACCCGGAGTTTTTAATTAGGAAACTATTTCCGATCTACAGATGGCATACTTTGGTCTAACAGGATTTTCACGTCTTTTCTTCAGCAGTTAAGTTGGAGGACGAACTGTCCAATGGCTAAGTAATTTGAACGGGATTTTTAATTCCGTGGCATCCTAAATGCTCAAGTTAAAAAAAATTTGGGTCCCTATGAAATAAAAAACCGTTACTGGCTCATGATTTTCGATAGAATCCAATAACGTCCAAACTAAGCGGACTTTTAAAAGATTAATTAAGACTGGATATTAAAAAAGACAATTAAAATAGCTATAAAAATGGCATACCTTTCCTTCCTCCTTTCCTCCTGCTGGACCTGTACTAAATATATGGGTAAAATATAGAAGCATTTTATACAGTCTGTCTTCTGTTTCAAGACCTATCAATGTAAAACGTATCATTGCTTCAGCATACAATATGTTTACCATTTAAACCACAAGCTTATTTAATTTTCATCATCAAATATCAATTTCTCTAAGACAATGCCAGGGGCAAAATTTGCTTTAAATATTAAATAATTTACTTGAAATATCTTAGAAGAAAGATGCGAATTTTAAATTACACAATCAAGCATAAATTGAAAACATTAAAATTGAATGTACTTGTAAAACGAATTTATCAGCAAATGTTATAATCATTAATTATGACTTACAAATTTGATAACATCCTGTCGTGATTTTCAATTTTTAAGATTTTAATGCAGCTAGCATTACAACGAGACCTAACTGAAACATAAAACCTGCATATTAAACTAAAAGCACACCTATCTACCTACAATTGATCTGCAACTAATCTTAAAAGCTTGCTACAATATTATAGACATTTCCCGTCAGATCTTCGCATCCCTTTTCAATAATTTATTACAGAGTTAAAAGCCTTTCAGCCACAAAAATAGACTGATAATTAGCACTTAATTTGAAATGGTACAAAGTTCTATCGACTAAAACTAGATCTCGTTTTCCAAAGGATGCGATGGCACAATCTTCGAACGTTCAGACAGTATGTATTAATTATTAAATATTTTTCGCTCATAGCAAACTGATTTAATTAATTAAGCGATTATTGCTAGAACTAATTGCATATTATAGTTTTTGTGTAGTGATTATATCGAAGATCAGGCAATGTTAAGGTAATGGACGAGGGCTCATTAGTAACTTATCGGTAGAAATGACAACTTCTAAGAATGTCTTTTTTCAATGGTTTTGTAAAATGTGCTAATGAATTGTTCGTCCATGAAGAACGTAAAATAGATATACTTTCCGTGCATTAGATTTAATATCGGCAGCTTCCAACTGTACTGTAAAGAGGAAGTTGGTGCCATCACCATCATTTTATTGCCTAAGTATCGTTCTAACTGTTGATTTTATTTTTGATGCAAATTAAAAATGTATTTTAATTTCAAACATATGGGTAATTGCTGTTATGTATTCAATGATGACTTTTTATAGGCACAGAATTAATTTATGTTTATTTTATATGACAGGGCACAGAATTAATTCCGCACAATTTTTACACGACAACATGGTGAGTAAAAAGTCGCTTTTTCAACTTTAATCTTAACACTGTTTCTATATTTTCACCGATTTTTTAAAATTATTCAACATGTGAGAATCAAGGTGCAAACTTATGTATTTTTTTAAATTGTTTAACGCAAACAATTTTATGAAAGCAATTTTTACCTATCATAATATTGTTCATCCTAAACTCAAAATTTTACCTATAGTATAGGTGGTATAATGCACTGTTTGCAGTTAGAGAAATGTTTTATAGTTTATTATTAATAACCAGTTTTACCTTCTGAACTGCCCATAAAGGTTTTAGTGTTTTCATACTGAGTATAAATTATTTGTCAATATGTTTTAAAAATGCTATGATGTCTTGCAAATTCTTTCAAATGTTTAATTTTTATGCTGAACGTCCATATACGTTCATATATCACTATAATCTCACTAATCACACAAGCAAAAGAAATCTAATTTTATCAAAGAAAATACCAAAAAATATTATTTTCGTGCCAGCGATGGATGGCTGTATAAATTCAAAAAGCGATATGGTATCTGTCTGTTAACTATATGTATATGTAAACATAATTAATATTTTTTATTAAGAAGTCAAGCTATTGCTGATAAAGTCAAAGGTCCCCTCATGGTACCAATAATTATTTTTACTGCTTGTAATATATATTCATTTGAATCTTATGACTTAAGACATTAGCAACTTAATGGTCTTCATACCAGATAGTAAAATAAGACGTCCAACTAGGCCAAGAACGAAAAATGGCATGACTTATGCATTTTAATGAAAGTATTAAAGTAACCATTGCCGAGCACAAAAGGCGCCATTAACATTACTTCAGAGAATAGCTACTTTTTGCCGAATTCCCATGTTCAATATCCGGATACAATAAGATTTATGCAGGCAATGTACGGCATGTAATAAAACAAAGTAGCCGCCAAACGCTGCATCCCGCAGTAGTAATATTTATTACTCTGGTCACGTCCTAGGATGACCACTTAAGCCCATAGTTAGCTTTCGTATACTCAGAACGAACAAATTAACATATCCGCTATATTATTTTGCGATACTGCCTATATGGTTGCAAAATTGCTACTTAGATAAGCTGAACTCTAATAAGCTCATTTGCAAAGGATGCGACTTGATAATTTTCGCTTTGAATAGTTTATTATTTCCAGTCCAATTGATGTGCTGTTGTAGCAAAAACGTAGATACAATGTTTATATACGTGTGCATGATAAAACCGAATATCTGAAGACGTTTGCTCTTAAGGAAATTTTTTTAGTCAACGCTTCTTTTTGACAATGTGCGTGTTAAAATTGGGTTTCATTCATTTGATATTCTTTGGGTACTTATTTGATTTTTCTTGAAAAATACAAAAACAATAAGAACAACTATTGGGTTTTTGTGTGTTAATGTTCTCTAAAATTTAAACTAAGTACCTACTCGCTGCTGACACTTTACGACCAGCAAAAATTAAACCTAAAAAAATCAGAAAATCCAGCCTTTAAATTATCCTGACTAGAATTCGAAAATATGAAATTAAATATGTAATTAAACAAGTAATTTATATTTGAAAAATCATCAAAATACAAACTAATAAACATGTAAATCTTACTAACTTTGTACGTCAACTATCCATAAATTTAAAGAGTGTTAGTGTGGTAGGTAAAAAATTATGCGAATGACCAAATTTGTCTAAAAATACCAGCTTGATATTCAGAAGTTAATTAACAGTTAAGACGATTAGTGTAAAAGTAAATAGTTCATTAGCTACAGCCCTGATCAGTGTCGGTTTCATTAAAAAGCCAATTCATATTTACGAATCAAATAATGGTTTTGCACAACAGCCAACAAACTAGAACCGAAAGAATAATAGAAAGAACCGCGATTCCAATATAATTTTAATGGAACCTAACACACAGCTCAAAAATATTGTTTTTGGCCCGTCTAGTATCAAATTATGTAGCCGCTACATAATTCAATTGGCAGCTAGCTTTATTACCTGTTCACTTTTTTAATGGTTATTAATGAGCATTGCCTAAAACCATAACCGTTGTAAATTGTCATTCTGAGTGGTTAATTGCATCGCCTTGAACTTGCCGAGGGCTCCCTTAATTACATAATAATGAATCTCTTACCATCTTCGCATTTCTCATGAGGAATCCTCAAAATGCGACCGTAGAGAGACAGGAATACTTCCTTGAACTACCAGATATGTTCTAGATGCAGTATACAATATAGTACAGACAAGTTAGTTTGCTAAATCTGGAAATTGGTTAATGGTCCAATTGTAATAATAAAGTAAATATTTTTTTAAACCAAGCACTGTACTTTGCCTTTATTGTGGATTATTTAACCTTTGTGATTTAATTCCTCTCAACGAGGAATTAATTTGGTGAAATAACATCAATCCGTTCTATATAATTAGGTTAGTGAAAATAATAACTCATCGGACAGAAAGCAATATTGTATCTTTCGTCTAACTGCACAACACTAATTAGCAACAAATTGAGAGTTTGGAATGCCATAGATACGGTTGGCGTGAAATCTGAGCAGCTTCTTTTCTAGCTTTAGTAATTTCTTGCTTTCGAAGAATTTTAATTACTTCATCCAAAGCAGCTTTAGATAATATAAAACCGAATAAAATCTTAAACCTTATGCAATAGCATCGACTCACGATTCCTAAAGTTTTTCTTCTAAAATGCCAGACTCATTTAATATTTGATGACTTTTCTGGCGCTTTTGTCATTTTCCTGGTTTTTTTATTGGTGTTTTGGACGCTATTATTTATAAAGCATATTGATATCATACAACTCCCACTTTTCCTAAGCTCATGGGTTCATTTGCAGGTTTCCTGCGCTTATACAAACGTGATAAGCAAACCAGAACTTAATACTGTAACTCCAC
>NW_026018165.1:5321254-5325189 GCF_020466585.1 Dendroctonus ponderosae
AATTAAAACAAGAGGTTAGAATAATGTTTACATGGAAGAATTTTTTTCTAAACTAGCCCGTTTAGTAGATAATTTAAATGAGATTAGATAATCTAGATGAGATCATCCGTTTATGGTGAAATTCTGAACACAAACGATTGTAACGATTAATAAATGTTCGGCAGAACATCAATTTACATGGTTTGGTGTATCGTTAAATACAATTTAAATAAACATTGTGGAAGATACATTGTCTCAAATTTCATTAAATATCTAAGATACAAGAACATATTTGAACCAATGCCAAGAAATACAAAAGTTTCAGCTTGAATCACTTAATCGATCCGTGAAAGTGTTTTATTGAAATGCAGTTTTGCTGCTAAAGTTTTTAATAAAATAAGAGGCAGGTGACACATAATATACACTTCTATATAAAAATATGTAAAGTCGTTAGAAGCATGTCAGTTGGTAATTTTACCTCAATCGGATAAGTGATTAAAAAGTTTTGAGGAAGTAGCGTACAGAAAAATGTATTTCAACGYTTTTTGTTTCTGAAAGCATGCAATTTAAGATTTSTAAAATAAAATGTCGGGACGTAATTCTAACCTGTTCTGTCGATTTCTCGAATAATCAAGATTAAACCAGAATCACTCTGAATGGGTCTTAGAGGGCATATATTAAAGCAGCAATTGTACTTTTTAAATTTTCGTCTGTTTCTTGGCTTTSTGTGTTTTTTAGTTGCTTCGTCTGGGTCTGGGGTACYTGCTTGGAATWAAATATTTTAAATTGCGTTTAAACACAATTTATGTAGACATGTGATTACTATTAATATTAACATCGTTATATGTAAAACACATTTTTTGCATTAATGCGATACTAAGTTGTATATTCAGAGATTAGGGACTTTAGTTAGAAAAAAATAAAACAAGACCTTTAGGTAAGATGTACAATTTCGTTATGCAAAAGACGATCAGTTAATTATTTATATCCAATGTGCACACACCAGTTCCCATAACATTTTTGTAATTAATGGCAGGTTTAGAAAACGTATATAAGTTTGTTATAATGTATCAATCAATCAATTGCCTGAATAATAATTAGAAAAATATATAACACTGTAGTTTCAAGCGTATTATCTCTATTTATGATCGACCTATTTGTACTATTCATATATTCGGAACGCTATTTAACGTGATTCTTTTGTAGTTCGAAATAAGTTTAAAGTAATTTTTAAAAGTTTCAAAATAGATTGGTAATGGAGAAGCAGATACCTACCCTTAAGCCAATTTCATTTCTTGTGCCATTATTATCATGTATATTATTATAGGTTTAAGAGTTACTAAAATTCCATTTCCATATAGCTCGAATTTTTAAATACACCTGCAACTAAAATTTAAAAGATTTCGCTTCCTAAAAATTCGTGTCGTGACGTAGATAATGAACCGTACCGTGACCTAAATTAGCTCAAAATGCTTTTCTGAACTCGTAAAACATCTAAAGATCCAGAAAATATTGTTAAACGTGGGAGTTCCACAATGTTAGGAGGATCTTACCAAAAAAAGAAATAAACACTATTTCAATTCTATATTCATCCAGCTATGTCGACTAATTGAACTCTCATTTTGATATGACTTTCTTGCGTCATAAAATCAACCTCTAACTCAATATTTTGGAGCAATAATTTGTAGAGCCACCAGATTGAAAATCCTGCTCATTTCCATAAAGATACCAATAGAGTAATTCATTATATTTCGGAATGCTGGATAAAATTTAAAAGCCATCTCTGCGGTGTAGAAATAACAATTAACGTAATTTTAGTCCCTATCAAAAGTCTACTCCATATATGTAATAAGAATTTTCAAACATTCGGTAACACGAAAAACATTTACGTCCCGTAGTAAAAAAAAGTAAAAACTGCTAAAAAGCTACTTTCTTGGTTGTACTATAGCTTACAAGATAAGAACGGATTTATAACAAAGAATATATTTTTTTGTATTTGCGGCCCCTTTAATTTTAGCAGATTGATATTGAAATTTCTTCAGCAACTTTTTGCAGTTCAGAGTTAAATACACCGAGTTATCCGCACTAGAAATTCCCCAGTCACATTTAACTCTGACAGAATGTAAATTGTCAAAAGAACGGTACTACCTGGTCGTACCGTCAGCTGGTCGGCGTACCACTCTTGTATCTGCGTCTTGTGTGTGATCATTGGGTTTGTCGTTCACGATTGAAAGCCAGTTAATATTTAGGAATATTTTTATTACTAATTTACCAAGTAGCCGTTTAAAACTACATTAATCTTTTCAATAAGTTCAGAAGCATATTTCATTCATTTCCATTGTGTGATGTCAAATCTAAGAATTTCACATACTACTCATTCTAGAGTTAAGTACTTTCAAACAGCATTGATGTTCACATCCGCTGGCTTCAACCAACCTGGTTCAAACATATTTCAAAAGCATCTTTTACATTTCAAATGTTTACAAAAGAAATACCTTGGAAAACCACACTGGCACAAACAAGGCAGATGCTGAGAAACAAAACAAAAATATTTTTGAAATATTGTGGTACTTTAGATAGAAATTTCAATCTATTCTGTGTATGGAACAGCGTTAAGGAGTTTCAATGAAATTGTTCAAGTAGCATTCTGAGTTCAAACAGCAACGAGGAGGAATTTGAATTTTCAAAAATATTTGTAACATTAAAGAGCAGGACGTGGTTGAAGCGATGGATAAAGGGATTAATTTGGAGAATGTGCACAATGGATTGAGAGCAATGTTCATCTCCAAGCTCGAATAATGTATCATGCATAATTTTGCAGGAAATACTGGCGGCACCTAAAATATATCTACATTTATTTAATAAATGCTTGAAAGAATGCTCCAATCGTGATTAAACAAAAATATAATAAAGTATAGTATACGAATAAGATTGAATTGATATTGTATAGTAGATAAAGTACATACATTTGACGCCCAACGTTATTTAAGCTGAGAAACATGAGAAAAAGTAGGGAAAGCGTTCTCGTATATTGGTTACTGTTGTATAAATGTAGTAAATTAAATAGACCAACAATGATTTACAAGCAGCCTTCCTAGCAACTTGTTAGTACAAGCAACTGAGGCAAATACAGGCCAAATTGAGAGTTTAGCAAATACAGGTTGACTGTTAAAGATGTACTTGGTATAGGTCAAGACGTACAATATTTATAAGCAAAGATAAAAATCGCAAGGAAAATGGAACATGTCATGATACAAACAACAAGCTTTGGAACTGTATGACGATATATATCTTTCAGAGAATTTCGAGCGGAGAAGAAGCGTATTGCGAAAGTAAACAGATGCAAAACCTGGAAATGATCCTTATCTGAAATGTAATGTAGTGGAACGCACCTTATGTGCTAAATAATAACTAAGAAAAGCAGTTGATTGATATTACAGCTTTCATCTTTTAAAATATATAAAGATACTATTTTCGTCACAAAAAATATATTATAAACAAAACATTGTAGAGTCCATGGCGGATGCCCGAGAAGTGACAGATCATTCCATCTCATCCATCTAACGTGATTGTCTAAGAGAATTTTGGATTGTTGAATTTGGAAATAAATTGCAGATATTAAATCCGCATCAAATAATTTTAGAAGCACAAATAATCTGTGCCTTGTTTCGCGTTGATAAATTTCCGCTAAGAAGCCGAGCCGTATTTAATACAGGAAAAAGCAATAATTTAAGAATCAAGTCAATTCACCTACTAACCTTCTTCTTTTATTTAATATTTTATTAACAGCATAATAATTGCGATATTCGGCAATAAACAGGCAAGTGGGACAACGCAGGCTATATATAAAATATTTTAGTGTTATCGTGAGGCAAACTGATCTATGGAGCTAATTTACCAATTAAAACCTACCGCAATGAAAACATATTTAGTCACATTAAACAGTTTTAAATATT
>NW_026018165.1:5325239-5393203 GCF_020466585.1 Dendroctonus ponderosae
AATATTTTAGAATAAATAAAATCGTAAGCAATTATTAAGTTAATTTTGTTGTTCTTCTAAAAATCTAAACACCAAACATTTAACTTTTTAAATCAAAGCAAAGTGAAGCGTGGTTTATTGTTAATGAAAATGAAGATTTGGACTGATAGATGTAAAACGTGTTTGTTCAAATTATTATTATTACGATTATGTATTGGATGGAGTCACTTAAGTAGCAGTGTTAACTTATTTCGTGCCAATGAAATACATAAATACATTTGGATGTCGTTTTATTTCTTCAAAAACCTACTTTATACGCTGAGGCGTCAGATTTGTTCGGAAAAGAAATCGCTTCCTTTTAAGTGTCCGTTTTCGACTATTGTTTGAGTTGATTATCCCCAAATGAATTGCTGGGTTTGACCTTATTCAGGATTCAGCTTTTCTCTACGTTTTTTCACGATATACTGGTCGATTTACGCACAATGGCCAATTTCTACAACGGAATAATAACGGCAAATTTAAGACATATGTAAAAAACTTTATGTTTGACATAATAGCATAGTCCGCCCAGTTTTTCAAATTTATATGTAGGACACATTATTTAAAATAAAGCATTAATTTAATGAAGATTATGACATTTTTAAGGTAAGCAATTTGAAACCGCAACAGATGCCCAGACTAGCCTAATAAGAATCACAAGTCCGACGTCCATAAATCTTTCCTAAAGTGTTATAACAGTATATCAAAAGATTAAGGTAAACAAGTTAATATTTATATGCACTTAATTTGAGTAACGTCTTTTGCTTAGATATGCGAACATTTGCATGGGTTACACGTGTCGACTAGGACAAGGACAAGGATACACTACATAGACAGTGACCACCGATGGGCTACTGAATAAAAGTTTTAGATTAATTTAGTATTTCCTTCTATCTCCTTCTGCTCCAAATTTAAACAAGAACTAACACATTCTACACTCTATTATTATACACTAGATTGGCGACAATTCTTAAATTCTGTGAGCATCTAAGTCTCTAACGTCTTCTTTCATCAGTCATCTAGCTAAGTGAAACAGTTTTATCTTGAAGCATTACCAGCATATTTTTTCTTGGAATTAGTAGTTCAGGCAGAGCATTAAAAAAAGGACTACGAACATTTCAAAACAGTCCACCACACAACAGTATGTTGTCAGTGTTTTATGTCTAATATCTTTGAATCTTGAAGAAATATTTTCTCAGCGGCCAGTTTAAGCAATTGTGGGAATTTTAAGTAGTACTAATTTTATTCAGTAATCTGCTTCATTGTTCCTTAAGTGACTTCCTGTCATCAAAATATGCAGTTTATATTTTGTTTATTCAGTGTTGCCTTTGTTCGCAATAATCTAGCAATTCGCTAGTAATAACATAGAGAAAAAGACATTTACATAAATAGTGACGTATTTTTTAAGCTCATACATTAAACGTATTCCACACTAATAATTGTGATATTCCCAAGTGGATGTATTCAAAAGCAACATCTAAAGTCTCTGTCTATTGTAAGTGGTCCCAATGATCTAGCAATAATTCAAGCAAAACACGTCCAACATAAATTTTCCCAACAAGAAAAAAATAACACCTAATTAGAGGAGAGCGTTTCTTTTTTCCATCACAAGAACGCTCTTAGGGATTCTTCTTAAGTTTATGTGCGCTTTTCTAAATATAATCTCCGCATGTACTTACTATCCAATCCACAGATATAAATGGATAAGTAGGCACATTAATAAGAATCAAGCAGATGCAGATTTAATTTACAGATAACTCCGGTCGATTAAAATCTTAATAATTAATTGTTAGAGGTGTAAGTGGTAGCAGCCACATAACGTCTACCATTTTAATGCATAATATAATGTAATAAAGATGCGCACATTTTTTATTAAATACTTACAAGGTTTTGTGTTTTATTTTAATATTGTAAGCCTGGATTAAAGCATTTTTGAAAATTAGCCTTGATATTGGCTGGCATATTACGTTAATATTAAACAAAAAAACTAGTTAAATTAGATTACATGTGAAGAACAATTTTCTCTAATCGCCAAAAGCTGACTTGTTTTCATTTTATCGGCAACTCCTAGGTAACACTACATCTATAATTGCCCACATTTCACTTTAATGTACAACAGCATTACCACAAATAGGCATAGCAGAAATAGTAGAATATAGAAACCTACCTATTCCCTGATATTAAACTTGACCTCTTAGAAATAAAATCGCGGAAATTAATGAATTATTCAAAATAGAACCGTTGCAATTAAATAACATGTGATTGATTCTAAATGGCGTTTAGTTGAACTTGAACAACATAAATAAAGCATATGCTGGTTAAGAACCATAAATAAAGAATATCTGGGTTAATTTAAGTTTTTAACGTAACAACTGTTCCTCAATGTGAAAAAACCTGCAGGTAGAATTGATTTACGATCAATCTTAAGGTTTTTACGTAAATTCATTAAATAAAGAACTGGAAAAATTATTTCAAAAAATTTAATTAATAATGGAAGAAATACAATTAAAAAGACTAAAAGAAAATCATATTGTTGATCCCAAATAATTAACTTATTGGACTGGTGTTATGTCACAAAGTTCTTCTCAAAACGACATGCCATGAATTTTCCATCTGAACCCATCATCTTTAATCAATTAGATCCATAATATTCTCATCATGTAGTCAAAATGTATGTATAGTACGAAATATCGGTAACCCGTACGAAGCACTTAATTAGCTAATAGGATATGCAAAAGTCCTCGACCTAGCTTTTATGCTAGTTGGAATTCTTCAGATTCAAATTAAAATTTCAAAACACTTATTCATATTGAACTGATATGTAAAAATGGGAATATAAATTTAACATGAACTACTTTTTCACTTTCGCACTAATTGCATCTGAGAAATGCTGGTTATCAAAGTGCGATCATAAATTTCTTGTTGTTCAGTTTATTTTGTAAATTAGAAACTCCCTTTAAGGCCGGCCATAAATAAATAGAAATTAACACGCAGATGTATTACAAGAGATTATCGTGTTGAAACTACAAAAAAGTGATACATAGTAAACTTTTCAATGATCGACTTATTCGGTTTAATTTGCTTAACATCAATGTATGTATATAAATGGTCTTCACTGTTCGAGCATCTAAATTATTGAGCAATGGTAAAATATATGCACGGTGTAAAAAAGAATTAATTAATAATCGAACAGTAATTTTATATATTCACACATCCCTTGAAACAGTTAGTTAAAAGCGTACATTCAGTATTCCTACAATATTGGCATTGTTTTTAAATGGTTTAACTTACTACATCTTTGTACAAGTTTTCTTCTCTTTCAGTTTCAGTCTTGTTCTTTCAGTTAATGCTTGGGCAAAAGCCCATGTCTCATAAATAAAATTAGTTTACCACTTATCGAAGGATTTTCGTTTGATTAAATATTGCATATTTTAAGCTGGTAAATCCCATCACTCCAATTTCGGTTTTAATGTATGTGACTCTGACGAACAAATTAAATCAAAATAACGAAAATATAATGCCTTTGCGGCTTGAAGTTTAAATGAAGCAAAATTTGTTTAGTTATACATATTTAATTTTCAGCAGTATTTAAGCGTGTTTCTTTTTCCACTTTGGATATATTTCCTCTACCTTTTTCTTTCGAAGCTTTTTTCCATCTTTGCTCTTCTCTCTTAGGTAAAAATAAAAGTGGAATTCTTCAATCGTTAAGAATTTTGCATAATCAAAGAACTGACCCCCATTGAACCTTTGTATGAGCTATATCATCAATTGGTGTTTTAACCATTAGCCAAGCATATTTTATGATTAATTTTGTACGCAAAGCTTGGATCTGAAAGCTTTTAATGGACACCACATTATAATTTACTCAACCAAAATAAAAGACTCGTTTCACTTAATTGAGATAGTTGCAAGCCTGATTCGTATTATTGTAACCGATTGCCTCAAAGTGGAACATGGTAATCAATTTGCAATGTTTGTAAACAAAAGAAACAAAAATCGCGCAAACTACACAATTACACTTTTTCAACCCAAATCGGTGCGATCGTGCCGCACCGTGAACTGGTTTCGCGGATATCGCATAGTTATTTTGCATTGTTCCTTTTTGTACTTTTTTTCTCGAAAACTAATCGGAATTTACTTTCCTCTCTAACTGGCAATTATTTTTCAAAGTCCAACGGTCTATTGATTCATAATTAAAAGAAGGATGTGTTGTTGGCATAGTTGAATGCAAAGGAAATCGATAATTGAGTGTAATTTAACGGTATGCGAAGAGTTTCCCTTTCTGAAACGATAGCAGATAGTTTGATGATTTAAAATCGTAAGTATTTTATTTTCCCACGTTAATCTTTTTATGCTTCTATAAATTAGCTGTGCTGGATGATACAGACAACTGAGAATCCCTTCCAACATTAATGTGCATGTGACTATAAAATTATCTTCAAATTTATTCACATTCAAAGCGATTCTCCCATATGAAGAACCAACTAACTATGACTCAGAAATAACTCCCTTATCCAAAAAACTACTTCTAACATCCTCTATAAAACATTTTTATCTTCCATTTGACCAACTTTACTTTTTACGACCTGGATAAGACGTTTTAATTGCGGCCTTATCTTTGCAGTTGAGCGTGTCCTTTGAGTCATGGCGACTGTTCTCTCTTTGAGAAACTGCATATTTAATGCATTTTCAATACCGGCTGATTAGATGTGAGAAATGCAAAACTCACATATATTCTCTTAAAACAATGATATCGGCAGCAATAAATCTGAAAGAAGAATGTCTTGAATAATTTCCATTTATTGGTGTTTTATTGCGACTTTTTGTGATGGTATGAAAATGCTAATGCATTGAACTACTTTGTATGTGGGCTTAAGTGACTATCACATTGACGTAATCCGAGTTAATGTGTGTAGTCATTATCAGTTTATGTTTTTAACTGACAGCATCTTCATCAGATAGCGATGATACACAGATTAGTTTAGACATTTATTTCAGTCGATGGCTATCAGCGCTCAAGAAATTTTGTTGTGACCGTTTCAAATACATTCAGTTTAGCAATGTTTTAAAATCAAATCTATTGAAAAGATATTGATATGAAATGTAATTATCATCATCAAATCTACATCAAAAGCCAGCTGATTAAAAATTTTAAATAAAAAAAACCTGCAACAGGCCAATGAGAAATTTACCGCAAAATGAACAAATTGAAAAACTAATAAAAAGCCCAATGTGTTATTATACCATTTGCTTTTAGTTAACTTTTGCATACAGAAAAACGGCCAAAGAAAAGTTATTAGGTATAAAAGCACGTAGAAAACCACTTTACACCTTCCTTTTATTGGCTTTGCTTTACAATCATGTTAACAAGTCAATTTAGTTAATTAGCAGGTATTCGCTATTGCTTACCTTAAAATAATTAATATTAATTATGTAATGCAAATTCCTACTTTAGCTATTAAATCAATTGTGCATATAAAAAAATTTCATATATTCAGGATTTTCAACTCTTAAACAGTACATCTATTACTTTCATAAATCGTGGAGATTATTGAATGATGTAATAATGATAAATTTGCTTTCGATCTTTCCACAGGTATTCAGCAGTCCAGAAAGTGGATTTTTGCATGAAATCGTATTTTAATTCGTATTTAAATCTATTTAATGCAATGCAGACATTTTTGCTCGTGCGTTCTAAATTAATTAAATGCCAACTTATGTGAAACTTTTCCATGGATCTATTAATTACATATTTATGTGTGTTCATATGCATTAATTATCTCACTTGATTTTTCTGTGACTTTTTACATTTTTAAAGTAAAATGTAGACCTGAATTATAAATAGAAAGCTAGACTAAGCCTTTAGCAAAATTCAGCAATTCACTGTTCCTCAAAAGTTGTGCCGATGCAACACAATCCTGAAGGGGAACTCGTAAACTCGATCCCAAAAAATATTTCCAAATTGGAAATACGTAAAATTTTTATTAGAATCGCCCTTAATGTAAATTAGTTACAAATGGTGGAGACCATATGAGTAAATTGACACAACTTTTAACATTTACTTTAAAGTTGAAAGCTTTTGGAAATGTTCAAATGGAAACTTTTGCAGGATTTTTCTTAGGCGTCAATGCTTATTTACATTAGTATGTATGATTGAAATTCAAAATTCAGATCCCCTGAAATTTCTTCATTCATTTTACAGAAAATCGATTGATTGATTGATTTGATTGTTGATAAATTTAATTTTGAGAATTATCGTGATTTATTTAATTTTTTATTATAAGATTTTCCAGATAATTGCATACACATTTTTGAAATAGACCGTCAGATAAATAAGATGAGTGCAACATCAAAAATGAGTGAATGAGTGAAATGAGTTTCCATCAAAAAACACAAAATGAAGAACACTTCTATCAAAACTTTTAAACTAGTTGGCAGTATGCTCACATCATTAAAAGCTTCCTTAACTGTTAATACCTGTTGCGCTAGGGGCCTACTTTCGACCACACAAAGCACATTATTATCATTATTCAAAGCTACATGTTACATGCTTTTAGGCTCCATTCAAAGAGCTTGATTGTACATCGATGTAATTATCGCGTTTGATAAAATATTAATCAAAGAACCATTTCTTTTGCTAGAAGCGCTGTAGTAATGGCAATCGGAAACTACACTCAACCCAAAACGCACAGAAAATTTCGACTAGAAAATTATGTTCATAAATAGTCAATGATATACCTAACTGTACCGGCATAACATTTGTTGTAGTAAATAAAACAGAACATATAGACATGTAGCTCAATAGCTACATAATAAATAATAAATAATTAAATAGTAGTGAAAAGCAGTACTTGAAATTTATTGAATAATCTGCGCTCTAGAATATTGGCTGAAATTAGCAGAGCATTAAAACATAGACGGAATTCCTCGTGTCCATGACATGCTGAATACTACCAGGCAACTATTTATGTTATGGACTGAAATGAAATAAAAAGTTACCTTTGCGGATACAAGTTTTAAACGCGAGTGCAACCAGCTTCCAGCTCAACTTTTATGTTAAACAATTTATTTTAGCTTTCACATTATGATAGGAAATAGTTATATTATTAAGGCGCTATTTGACTTTCGGCGATTAAACGCAAATGTAAATCTCCCAAGGTCTTTACCAGATCTCGGCCTTAATTCAATGGAAATCGGATTCATTCAGGTCCTCGCAATATTCACTTTCCTTTTAGAAACATTGTCATTAACATCAGTATCTGCACTTGAAAGTGAAAATAAATCAACATTTCCATACAATTAATAAATATGCATGGTGCTTTGTATTTATGTGTGTTAAGGTTAAGCGAAAAATTGGTATCGATTCATTAGTGAAATTAATGGGAGACTATTGTTTTGCTATTAAAATTATGTCCGCGAAAATGATAGATTAGGATATGAAAATGCATGACCTATAAAAGTAGCATGCCCACAAATCTTGCAGATTAGCTAGAAGAATGACAAAAATTGTCCTTATAGCTCAAGCTAAATTGATTTGTAGATATTCAAACAACCACAACCAGAAACGAAATTCAACTAATAGTAGGAACCCACATAGTTATATTATATTTTCTCTTCAGCCTTGTAACAAATTTAATTTATCTGATTTGCCTGATTTAAGGCAATTTCCTTTATACTTTTATGTGACAAAACACTAATGCATTAATAAGTAGGTTAATTATTCTTTTGTAGAGGTGTTCAGCTGTCTTGTCTAGATTAACCGCAAAGTACTGGTGAGAGTTGCCACAAATCAACGTTCTCTAAACGAAACAAAGTTTTTGCTTGTTTTCCGATTTTACTGCTTGGTTTAGTTCAGTTTCTTGCTGTTACGAATGGTCACTGTAAAAATCAATTAGTCAAATTTAATTGCAGCATACCTACGTTGGGTTTCAAAGAAAATGCTGCCCAATAGGCCGACCAATAGTTTCTAAATAATTTAAAAAGGCTGTTAGATAGTGACAAGAAACCTCACCTTGAATTGACATTGTTGGCTACTAATTTTTATTATTAGATATATTAACGTGAGCAAATTTCTAAAACATGTTAAATGTTTTAACATATAAAACGTTATGTTTCTATTTAAAAACCTTTTTATCAGACCACATGTTCTAATATGGCTAAAAGAACAGGGATTGAGAATCTCAAGATTCTTTATATGTTTATAACACGCATTAGTCTGAACATTCACTCTCTTTTAATATCATATGGCAATGATGGCAGAATGAATTAAAAATGCATGGCTCTCACATCTGCTGTTTTGTGCCATTGAAAATCAATCACTAATTCTCCGAATCACAACAAACTAGACATTAAAGCTGAAAAGAGAGTAGGTCGTCTCATAATAAAATAGTAAAGCCAACATGTGATGCAGAACTAAATGTTATTTGATTGATTAATAAGTTGATAAACAGTAATCGTCCGTATCAAATAGGCCATTTGAATGCATTGATGTTCATCTGGATGTATTTAAAAATGAATGATTATTGTTCTGCATTTCAAGGTGAAAGCACAATTGGGAATTACTTTACCTTCGAGTGCGGTGACTCGAACACATAGAAAAATGTTTGTTGAGATCAGCCATTTAATGACCAAGAAGGTTGCTTCATATAAAAAATTGACCTTATGATTCCAGCCAAATGCAAAAATTCAAAAGATGACGATGATGATCGTACTTATCAGTCGAGATCCTAAACAATTTGAAATAAAAATTAAATGTCTTAAAAATAAGAAACTATTTAATTATTTAATAGCGAGAATGCCAAATTTTGGGGTAATTTATCTGCAGCTAAGCAGGCAAGTGCCCAACCTTTTAGAGCTTCTGTCTATATTTCTTCGTGTTAAAAATTGTATTCAAAAGTTTTACATAATCTCGGTGTTTAATTTGTTAAAACACATGTCATTTAATACGACGATAAAAACAACATGTTTTTAATACCTATTGTTTGCAAGTACGAGAACAAACTGGTATAAGACGCCCAATCGCAAAGAACAAATAATCTTAATAATTTGGGATAATTTGAAAATATATTCAAAAGCAAAAAACTGAAACGTAAATTAATAAGTATCACCACATAAAAAGATTGGCATAATTATCAAAAATATTCCTTTATCTTTTATACGCCTCACGGCTTTTTGATGAAACAAACTTATGAGTCTCTCATGATCGGACAAAATCGGAAAGTGGCAGAAGTTCTGCTGCATTGTCTCATATGCTAAAAACGTATTTTTGTAATGTAAATTTGATATAATTTACTCATTTCTAAATAAACACCATTCGAATGTATCCTCTAACTGGATATTTCAATTCAATTGTAGTTTATATTAAAGCACTAAATAATTAATAAAACTAGCAGGAATTCTGATCATTAGAATCCCCATCTTGAGTCACCTTGCATTGTAAACATGAATAATAAATTGTAATTTAATATCAAAATATATAAATGGTAAAACATTCCAATATAAACAATCTTAGTAGATATTATGCTACTTATTATTCAATTTTCAGTTAACAGTTTTCCATGTGAATAGCAATAATAAAGGAGTCAACATTATCATATAACATATGGCCCTTAGGAATTTACTATACCGTTGAACGGCGGCATTTAAAGCGACTAAAGAATGATAACTTGTTTCAGTGAATGGGATATGCTAAAGAGATAAGACATACACGGTCTAAAACTCGAGAAGTTAAGAAGACAGGTCAATACCGTTTTATGTATATATGATTTAAACAAAAGGAAATGTTAAAGACTGGTATTTATTATTTCATTGAGTTGTCCCCATGATTGATTTAGATGGTGTCTCATATGTCTCTGCTACCATACTGTTTTCATTTCAACTTTTTCAAGTTTAATCAAGAATTTATGTAAGAAATTATATTATTAACATAACTGCAACTTTCGCATAAGGCAAGATTTTATTTGGCTTAACAGCTGTCCAACCTGAGTGAGAACTCGACAGTTGAAAAGAAACTGTTTCAATTCTATCAGTTTTCATCAGACGTATGTAAAAGGATTCGGACTTCTGTTTCCGATAATCAGCAAACTGTTTTCAGAATTGTCCGTCAAGACTTTTCCTATTCGATAGTTCAACTTGGCTAAAAAAGGCAAACGAAACCGTAAATATGTTGAAGATTGCTGATCCTGAGAAATCAGTAGGTATGTGCAGATATTTGTTTTAATAAGCGTTTGGCTTCAACATTATTTACCAGCTATTAGGAGGTATTTGAAAAAAGTAGTTTGAGACAATTCCAAGCAATTTCCCCTTATTAACTTGCGCCAGAGGGGCATTGTTTTATAAAGTACGGTTAACATTCCAATTGTAAAAATCCAATTGAAGTACATTGAATATAATGATAAAATTTGTTTCTTTAGTAAACGTTTTTAATTAAAATTATTTTGCTGGTAAACTGTTTTGCGTCCAAATTTGTCAAAAATTAATTTTTGCAGGACGCAGGCCTCCTGTTGCATGAAGAGCAAAATTTTATGTTTCTTTAACACTAATATTGTAAGCCCCAAAATAGAATCTAACAATTATGCATTTTTCAACGCTTTATTTATTTCTATGCGCTTTTTGCCAATATTAAACGAGTTTTTCAATTTATTTATTGTAAGAATAAACAATTGTAAGTTCGATGGCAAGAATATTTGTAAGTGGACGCATCTAAGGACAAGTTGATGACGAATAACTTGAAAATTTTAATTGAAGAACAAATCAATATCGAATTTAAACCAATCCCGAAATGAAACAGGCATTTACGAATTTTACGATTATTTAAATTCTTCAAAAAGTGAATTAGCTTTAAATAAATGGAAAGACCATTTAGTACTAAATTATGTTTTAATTAGCATGTGCAACTGTTAGAAGCTACGGTTCACAAAAAGTAAAAAAGCTTTAATAAAAGTCGTCAAATGACTCACCGTTTCGATTATTTTATTCAAATAGTAGGCAAACTTAGTACGAAGATCTGCATTTGTAAAAATTTGATCAGATCTTCTTGTTTATAAAGTACTGCAATTAAAGAGCATAATAAATGAAGGATAGTAAAATTTTTATTCAGTTTTAAGCTTTCTTATATTGAATAATTGTTGTACTTAACGCGTAGCTTAAATGCCAAGAACTTTGAGTGGATACCTATAGTGAAAACTGACCGCTTAACTTGTAAATATTAAATTCATCTTATGTAACAACTGTATTCAAAAATCATTCCAGAATACCATGAAACAATTTCAATTAAGAGATAGCATCGGACGTTTTATAAAACAATCAAGCATGTATAACGAGAACGACATTAGAAACATGTGAACCATTTTAGCAGAACAATACAGGACATTTTAGATAAAATTCCACCATTAACTTGAATGGAAATAATAAAGCAGTTTCTGCATATTTTAAGCGCCCGGTTATTTGAGGTCTCGGTAGATAATAATAAATCATACTTAATTGGGTGGCGTAATGCATCATTTTTTTTGACAGCGATATGAGAATTATATTAATTTTTACGTTTTGCTTTTAACAATGGGTATGGTTAATAAACACACAACTGTTATTTAACACCATTACACAGTGTGAAATTATCTTGATCTGAGCAATGGGTACGCACAAGAGCAAAAACTTGAACTTAAGGCGGACGATTATTTGCAACATTAGTAAAAAGTACCCACACTAGTCAGTTGGCGAATTGGATTTAACATTATTTATATTTTATATCTTTTGTATTCAATTTCACTTCAGTTAGTTTTTCTCAGTTTCACGTCGACGTTTCTAAATTCCCCGCAAATCTCGTTCCAATAGTTTAATTTAAAATCAATAAAGCCGCTATAAAAACGCAAACTTATGCTGATTTCTCTTAACCAACCATCAATCACTTAATAAAATTTAACAATAAGCCTTGAGACTACAAACCATTACAATTCTCCACCAATTGCTCATGATTTGTCATTTCCCAGTAAAGTTTAGACATAGCTTGATGGAATTCTTCGAAAATAAATGATCATTATCGTTATTTGCAACAACCGTTTGGGTCAGTCAATTACATAATATCAGATTGAAGATTATTTACTAAGAGTATTTTTGCTCAATGGGGTATTACAGTTCCGACCGATAAAATTCGGGCCAAAATTGATAATTGTTTATATGGATCAACTTCGATTTTGTTTGTGAAATACTGCATGACAGAAGCGAATTTGACTTGGAAAAGAAAATCTACAGAAACAACAGTTCAAGTAGGTATTCTAAAACACAGAAAGCTATCGTTCTCACCATGGCTTCGATCACATAATATATATCGTTTGAAGACGGACTGCATTGATCTTTCATCAATCAAAGCTTGCCAGCAATGTAAACAAATTGAAGATGTTTAGCCACGCTAGTCATCCTGTCGTTTATAGGCCAATGGTCTTGGATCTTATCATTTGAAAGGTAGATAAGATTTATATCTACATGTAAAAAATCGTAAAAATTGTTACTTTGTGTTATTATTAAGAGCGAACCCTTACTGTTATTTCAATCTAAGTTTATGTTACAATTAGCCATTTGCATTTGATAATATTCAACCCATTTTCATGTGCCGCTAAGAGATTTTATAAAACCTTCTGGTTCTTGAGGAAGGCTTAATAACGTGAAACATTGTTCAGTGAAATTACAAATAACTGTCGCTAACGACAATAGTAAAATGTATAAATCTACAAGATTTTTGCCAAAAAGTAACGAAATCAATTTTATTCAATTGGCAATTTGAATCAAGTGAATCTATTTTCCTTTAAAGTCCGTAATAATTTAAAATCGAACATTATTGCCACTCAGAAAAGTAAATTGTTTACTTGGCGTAAATAAAATAAATTAATTGAGTTTATTTACTATTCTATTTACTTATCATTAATTCTGCTACTTTATATGTGTACCTAATAACAAACTAACTAGAAAATTAATTATTTAACATCACACACATGTATTGCATAATTGTTTCACATCAATTTTCCAAAGTGCAGTTATACCATTAAACATTAGTCGATGCAAAACACTTGTTTTGAGAATCTGAAACAATGATCTAATTTAGCAACCCATATCTCATTTTTATGTGTGAATGCACAGTTTCGGGCTTGGAAAACAAAGAAACATAAAAAACGTTTTAACAACGACAATGGAATTACTATGCCAATACGTGTTAGACTAGCAGTACTTTAACTTGTTTTATTTCACTGTATGCAGGTTATCATTTCTAAGCAGCTCTAATATTCAATAAAATAGATGTATATCTTTAAAGTAATTGCGATATGGGTTTAAGCATTTTACCCGACGAATTGCTTGAGAAAACATGGTTGTTAGGTTCTGCAAAAAAAATCAATATTGATGGCCTATTATTTGGAAATAAAAAGTAGCACTTTCCGCCTGATTGAGAATGAAATTAGACCAGAGCGGCTATACAAGTAAATTGCCGTCTTGGTCAAAGAACGGGTGATACTGATTATTAATTTTACTTACCGTTACCCAAATATCGGTTATTTAGCATAATGGGAATACCTCGAACTAATCAATGTTAGACAGGCACTCTAATAGACTATTATTGCATAAAGGATAAAAAGTTTATTGTCCCAACTTAAGATTGCACTGTTAAAGGTAACAAGTAAGATATAATTTAGAAAATACTTATTTAAGGGAGTCTTCATGTTAATTTAAAGAATCTGTAAGGTTGAATAGTAATAATTACTAAAGTAACATCGCAAATATGTTGTACAACATTGGAAAGGAATGTAACTAAAACAACAATAAAACTAGGAAATCATGCGGAAAGTACGAATTTTGGGCTTTTAACTGCTCTGACTGACTTAACAGTTAACAAAAAGCTAATAAACTTTCCAAATTTCACGAATTCTGCGTATAAATTTATCTAAGCATTTTAATCAAACTGATATATTTTAAATTTTAAATCATCATCTAGCAGCTGCCCAATGAATACATATGTATGTTAGCCGTGAATATTGGATGAGGGTCATTTAAATTATCTTCACGTTCCATAGGTAGGAGGATTTTCGGCGACACAGATGGTTTGTTGAGTGACGTGAGAAATTATATTTGAAAATTTTTTTTTCCTGAGATTTACTCTGAAACCGAGCATGGGATTTTCATGTCTCTAATTAGTTTAGAATAGTTCTGGGTGCATGTCTGAATTAGTTCCTCATGTTCGCGGTTGAGATTGATTCTCATTAGATCTGCTCCGAAATCAAGTGGCCAAACTGAAACTACAACACTTTAATTGGGAGCTCATGAATATATTGCTGTAATTTATATAAAAAAAAACTTTAAATAAATTCTGTATTATTTCGTTGAAATGGAAATGTATACATATTTCTAGAACTAATATGAAATATATGAAATTTAATCATAAGGGGCTGCACGACGAGCTATTTTTTCAGAGACATCATAAAAATCAAGAATATTTCACCAAAAAATGGTACTATTGACATACTTGCTTCAAATGACATATTCTCGATAAACTGAAATAATAATAGACTTTTATGATTATTAATTTATACTTAATTAATTAGAGACCTAAATTGCACAAATGTTACCTGTGTAACCTCTGTTTAATATGAATAAAAAACAGACAGCTAATGAAGTAACATTCTGCGAGTTCAACTTCTTGAAGTTAATTTGAATAAACTGATTTCCATAAGATGTGGTTTAACAGACCGTATCTCCACTAAGCCCTATTTAACAGAAATATTTTTGGAAGCGTATTATTTTGAAAGCTGTGCATTTAAATATAGTTGAAACTATTTAAAGTGCTTTGAGGAGAAAAAGAAACGAGTTTCAGAGCGGTAAAAAATATTAGCTCACAGAAAGTCATCGACTGTTTCTAAAACCCAATTTAAGAAAAAACTATAATACACCTTACTATAATTAATTAAAGCAAATCATGCTTTCCCGATAAGCTCTTAGTGGCTGATTTGACAAAATATTAAATTTAGTTTTGTAATGAAAAATTTGGTAATCGCTAAGTACAAAGTCTATTGAACACAGAACGATAATTTATTTACGTAGCAAAGGTTTTCGATAATTACAGTCTGTTTAAATCAGTTTTGTTACCTTAAATTGATCGTACATTTTTAAACAATTGGCTTTGATCGATGATGAAGAAACTTAACCGCTATAGGAAACTTTGTGCTTTGTGTTGTGGAAATTGCTATTTTATACTACTTCTAAGGAAGAAATTCGTCAACTTAATTACTTTGTTAACAATTACTTTCAATGTAGCTTGGTTAATTTAGAGATGTTTTCACGTTTCCATATAGTGATAATGTCTACTAACGCACTTTGGTTCATGTTAATATTATGAAATAAACGATCGTCGTTCAAACCGTTTGATGATATTGATTCGATAAATCGTCCCCTTTGAACAGATGAACTAAGTCGGTTTATTTGCAGAAACAAAATTAGTCAAATTTGAATTTTTTAAAAGCCAATTACTTAAAATTACTATTATTTATTTTATTTATTATTGCATTGTTTTTGCATGTCTCGCTAATGTCACTTCAAAATTATATAAGCATCAAAGTAAATAAAGTATTTCTCATTCGTCAGCTTTCTTGGATTGGATGCAACTTTTCTACCATAATCAAAAAATCCATTTGTTATTTTACATTGGCATGATTCTTACCATTAGTAATCAAACACTTAAAGTGCCGTTGAGTGTTTGAACTGTTAATGTATTAATTATCACGTCATTGCGTAGCAAATTTATTTGATTATGTACCCTGAAACCAACCAATAATTCATTCCAGTCAACGTTCCGTAAAGTAAATATTCGTAAAGCATAACGTTCTATTGCTCTACGTAATTAGATTCCTTTTGGTTTCAAACTTACGGGATTACGTTATATAAGCAGAAATTTATTATCAATAATTTCTAAGCAGAAGGAAGAAAAACGATTTGATTAATGAAGGAAATTATAGTTTTTGTGTCTTTATATGTTTGTCTTGTTCTCTTATTAAACTTGATTTCAATTGATTTTCTGTCAGGCAGGACCATACAAGTACATACATGTTTATGTGTTAATAGTCTCACATTAATTGAAAGTATACACAAATTGCTTTGTTTTATTTCATCAAAAATATAATATTAAGTGGCAAAGAATTATTCAATGCCCTGCAAAATCAGTGCATTTTCTCAATTATTGGAAACGATTACACATCTATTCTAATGCCAATTAGTACAAACCGCCAAATGTAATAATACAACAAAAAGTTTTGAAATCAGCATTTTGTAACTAAATATTATTGCATTAAAAATTAAACTATTCTCTTAAGTATTCTAAGAACTAGAGAAATTAAACCACAATTTCGATAATTTATTGAGACTAATTTGTACTTCAGTATGACGGTATTTTAAATTGTCCAACATTGTAGCTTGACTATTGGCAACTGCAAGGCAAATTAATGTGCCTGAGTTTTTAAATACAATTGTATGGCTATATTTGGGCCACTTTAAGCTTCTATTAAGTTATCAATTAATTTCGACGGTAGGTGTAATACAAAGCGACCCGTTTTCTTCAACAATGGCTAATGACTTCAGTATAAGGACAATAGACTGTCTACTAAACGCATCTTAACCGTGATGAACAAAATGGTTTTGAATCACTTGAGCACGCCTTTTATTCTTCACAGACGAATATGGATTCTTACCATACTTTAACAAAGACAGTACGAAACATTTTCACCCAGTTTAAATCTTAAATGGAATTAAGTAGTCGTGGTATAGGCGAGTATTAGATAATTGACCTGAGATAATTTAAACAATACTTTTTAGCTGAGTAGTTGACCTATAATTGAGCGAAACTGGCTATGTCCATTTGTTTCATATGAAACATAAATAATTTAAATTGTCTAATGCCAGCATCTGCATAAAGTTGTTGTATAAGAAAAGCGTACCTACAGTAAATAAAACATAGAGTTTGACTTTGCAAAATATGTAAATTGATTATATTTGGACTTCAAGTAAAGTGTAAAGTTTTAAACTCCATTCGGTTTAAATTTGACGAATAATAAATATGTTTGCTTCGGAGGTTTGATAAATATAGGCATCTAACAAAAAATCGGCATGTCATAAAAGGTGTCAAAATTTAATCGCAGTTTTCAATTCATTTTGTGATCGTTAATTTGCTTTAGAATCTAGGCGTATTTTTTTAAATGCAAACACTGAGTCAAACTAAGTGCAGTAGAAAAACAGATTTAAAAAAATTCAAGGGAAGAATCAAGTGTAGAATGCAGTTAAGATCGATTTTCCACCTAACTGTATGTGGTTGCTTTGACGAAACGCGAAACGTAGATCTCGCATATTTATAGATTTTAATTACCAGTAATTGCTTTAATTGATCTTCTACAATACAGTAAATTACGAGAGAGAAATCATGCACAAACCCGTATTTTTCCATATATATTCTTAAAAAGCCTCCAATCTTATTGCAACCAAATGAGGCAAAAGAGAGCCAATCAACCGTAAATCTGTGGAAACATTGAATAAGGTAATTTAACAAATTAATTTCGTGTTTCAATTGTTCTGTTTGCCTTCTATATTATTTGCAATATTAAGTTGGGTAAATTTAAAAGACATTAAATATAAAAATGCAAAAAAAAAATAATTTTAGAGCCATATGATAATTAAGAAAACTTAGCATATCATTAGTTAAAAGCAATACATGTTGAGATACTCATTTGCTTATATTCTATAAAATAAGAGCAGGATATGAAACGTGAAGAAAATTAAGACAGCAGACAATTGAGTAGACAAATAGAACAAAGCAACTCCCCTACAGCTTCACAACTTTATATAATAATTTAAAATTCAACAAAAAGAACAACTTTTGCCTTTCTGACTGAAAATCCAAATCTCAGATTCAAAACGGCTCAAATGTATAAAATCTCTAAAACATTTTAATTGTACGTACCCCTTTTCGATATTGAGAATCATAGTCCCTTTAAATTCACGAGATAGTAAACAGAAGAATCCAAACCACAACACTACATCAACCTCGAAAACATCGCGTAATCGTAAACTCGCTTTCGACTTCGCCAAACACGAAGAAGATTCAGAAGCGACTGACGGAAAAATTCGTTCTTCACCACAGTGTTTCTGCCGACCGTCCGCCGCTGAAGACTTTTGTATTAAAGCGCTATACACACAGTGACCGCGAAGCAATGCTTTGACATAATGGTGAAGAACTAGCGTTGGCGGTTTTATGGAAAATTCGAAAAGCTACGAAATCGTTACAATTGAGTAATGTTCTCAATATCGAGTGGATCATTCACTTATAGATTATAACAACTAAATTCCTAGAAGCTTTTCCTTAGTTTAATTTAATTTCCAGTTATTAATTTAAAATCAAGTCTTTTGGGAAGCTGTGCACGGAAAAATGTTAGTAGAAACTAGCAATTAAATTTCAATTCAGCGGATGAGACAATTTTAGAACTTTTCTATTCCATTCATAAATTCTTCGCCGCTAACATTTTATATGATATCCTCTTGGGCAAGTCATCAGCTAGACCACATAATATATAATTTAAACATAAATTACCTATATTCAAAATAATTGAGCTGTTAGTCTTCAGTGCTCACTTAAAACTTAAAAGTCACTGCCGCGCTTCTAAAAAATTATTTCGTTTTATTCTTAGTTCCGTGTGGCTCCTCGATGCTGTGTGTTCTCATGCAAGCTATTAAATAAATATTTATGATGTGTTGATTAAATTTATGCAGTTATTCCACATATTAAAGTCAACTTGCTTAAAATGACTATATTTACTATTTAGCTCAGGACATGCAATGCAAACAGTAATAATGTGAGATCAATGTATTGTATGCATAGCAAATAGCAGTAAAAGACTTTTTGATTATTGAAATCACATCCAAGCTCAGCTCAATGTACAGTATTATAAAATACAAACATAATCATATTAAATGGTTTATAATGCAATAAAAGTGATTAGAATTATCTTTGAACATTATAAATTAAATATGAGTAAAATACTAAATATTTCAAAGCAAAAACCACATTCTTAATAAAAAAAACTTGTGATATAAGCGAAGATATATTTGCTGTGTGCCCCATTCTCTGAATTCAAACAAAGTTTTTTACATAACTGCATACTGCACCAGTAACGAACACTTTTCTTCGTACAATTAGAACAAACCGTCAGAATGGATATGTGGAAGCGAAGCAGCGTCAATTAAGAAAATTCCTGGATTAACGTAAAAAAGTCAACAGCTGACGAAGATTACTGAAGCGCCAATAAATCAGACCAAAAAAAGTTAAAAGCCATTAATTAGTTACCATACCATTCATTGATGTTAAAAAATAAACATTTGACCTGCAATATTTCATATGTTCAATATACATTTATTTTCAATAACAGACCCAATTTACATGACAAAATTAAGGTTTGTGGGAGAATTTTGATACGTAAGTTACTTGGAATACGGGAAAGCACAGTAGGTATATAATTCAACATTAAAGATTGATCACAGATTGACTCTCTAAATTGTTTCGTAATTAAAAGCAATTGCGTGTTTCGGTTTTTCAGTAATCAATAAATCCATATACAAAGGAATATGTAAATATATACATGCAAAAGCCAATTACTTAAGCGGACTAAATAAAATATCTTACACTTATTTGGAGGTGGCTTTAAAAAATGCTGTTTGTTGTTGAGTAATTGTTATTTTCTTCTGGTTAGCTTGTTAAAATTTAAAAAATAACTCTTCCTTTACGACTACGAACGATTCAACTTCACGCTTCTAATGAAATAAAATCCTTGAACCTAGTGTGTTTCCTCAACCGCGGTGGTCAGTAAACTATTTGAACAATTACGCACTAATTGCAAAACGAGTTCCTGTTTTCTTCTAGGGATATAACTACTTCGTAAATCTGGTAGGACTAGAAATTGAATCAAGCATCATTTGTTTATATCTTTTTTGGAATTTGCAATATGAAGAAATAGAGTTAACGTATTCGTAATAGTTGCTTCTTCCGTTGAAGTTCTTACAACAGTATGAAGAGCCAACAAGCAATTATTCACATTTTTTGGGCACCATTATTACCTATTATTATTAATATTATTTTTAAGTATGGGTACATGCACATGATTACAAATTTTGAAATTAAGTGTAGCCAAACGATTTGCTCTATCTATATAAAACTTAGAATCATTTATCTTATATGGTATATGTTAGAATTCATATGCTTGCAACTAATAATTAATTAATTTTCAAATTAATGACTTTGAATGAATTTGTTTGACTTAATTGAACAAAAATTGACAAATTTTACTGAATTGGTCTGCAGATACCTACACGGTAAAACGCAGAAAATTATCTAGCATTTTAAAGAACATTCTCTACGCTGCCCCATGGACAATGTTAAAAATGTTGAGGTACACATTTAAATAGTTATTTATAATTTGCTTTACCGGCTTTACACTGTTCAAAGCTCATGTCTATAAATGAACTACTCGTAAAACATAGTAAAGTTAATAAAATAAATATACCGCGATAAAAAAGTAATTCGAACTATATTATAATTCAAGCCTGCGCGCCGCGCCGATTTTAGAACTAGTAGACTTGTGATAGTATTACTTTTAATTTTTTTTTATTAAACTTTCTTTCTAATGCATATTAACCAGGTTTGTTTTTAATAGAGTTCAGAAAATGTTCAGAAAAAAAGGAAATGAAACCAAGGAAGAAAACTAAAGACATTAGAAAACAATTTCACAGACTTAGAGAGCGAACAAGCATGAAATATCAATTTCTTCTCAATTCTAAATTTCAAAAGTTTGCCAAATCCCATATAAAGCAAAAATATGTGATCTTATGTTCTTAAGCGCACAATAAATAGGACAAGATGCACACATTTTCAATAAAAATAATGCTTCTTTCTATCCAAAAGAAACAAAGATTATATAAAACATTTTAATACACAAAGGCCATCAAAGCTGATGCATTGAAAAACCCAAAGATATCAGGAGAATGGATCACGAATTCGTGAAAATATTTAATCGCTAAAATTAATATACTTAGAAAGATACTAATCTTCTATACAATATCAAAACGAACAAGCTTTAAAGAAGGTAATTTATTTGACAAGAACAAGTTTATTTTAGATTTTTCATGGTTATGGCTGTTTTGTCTTTATGTGTGGCGATAAAAGCATTAATCTCAATAAATTACTTTGAACCAGGAAACGACGGTTTCGAATTCAGAGATGTTTTCGTAAGTTATAGATTTAGTATGCAGATTTACTTATATAAATGTCCTATAAACAAAATAGGCTTTTTTCACTATAAAGCAATAATAAAAATAGACGGAAAATTCAAGCCTTAGTTTAAGGCACCCAAAAATACCTAACTGAGAACGGTTTATGTCTGATTTCTAAACATTTTAAATTACTTGTCAGTGACCCTTATTTTCGACATGTTTCTTAAAATTGTTACTTCATCTTCCAGCTTAAAAGTTTTACTTTTCAATTAGTAAGTTAGTAACAAAATGTCTCTTTTTTGCTCTTCACCATCTGTTTGCTCAATACGCGTATAAAAATGATTTGTCTTGATGAAAATCTGAAAGCTTCATCCACTTTATTTGCTTACGATGTACGAAGTGGACTTTCCTAGCCGAGTTGCCCTTGCAATTTTGAATAATTTTGGTTGATCAACACAATTTTTTGGCCTATTATGTGCTAACTGCTGGACTTTGAGTAGTAGCTAATCCTCGATTGTCGTTCAACTTAGAAAATGTAGAAACGGTTCCCTGAATATTCTTCTTTGCATAAATATCAGCTCTCACTATTGGTCAGAAAAATAAGGAGACATCAAACATTCATATCTTCATATTGCATTTATAGAGTATTTCTGGAATTTTATCATTTTGCATATTATATTTGTCTTTGGCAGAGAAACCCTGATAGGTCGATATCCCTTTCTGCATAAGAAATAAATATTTTTACTACTACTACTACCTATTTGTCTTTAGTTTTACCTATACCAAACTGTTGTGGCCTGAATTGTTAGGACATAGGACATTTTTTACTTTAAAATATTAAAATTGCACTCTCAGGGGGAGACACCCTGTACTACAGAAATCATTGCACCAAACTGACTATAAGAAAAAAACAAGGACTGATTGGGTGTTTTACTGAACTGGAACAAAATAATTCGAATTGTATTGTAAAATGTTCACCTTACTATGTAACATTTTACGATTTTTCTGAACTAATAATATAGAATCCACATTATTCGAGCAAATAAAAGCAATATTCAACTGCGTTCCCTTTTTATGGTATAAAAGTTTACATCCGCACGACTTTTGCTTACAGTTGCAAAAAAATTACTAATATGTATATTTAACAGTGCTCATGGAGAGCAAGACGTAAGTGACTGCTTCATTTGAAAAAATCAAGGACAATAACTACAATTTACAATTTTAAAAATAGATATTACAGATTTTTTACACATACACAATTAGTTTTAGTATATTTTGAGCAGGCGAAACATGCACAAATAAAACAAGTTCATGCCTATACTTATTAAATGGTACGAAGGTCCTGTAACATGCAATCAATTGCATGCAAAGTTTCAGCGTAAAAAATGAATACAAATGCAACGGCTAATTTATATAAACGTGACCTCAAAAAATACCTAAAAGCTCTTTTGGAAGAAGTTAAGCGAATGCCAGTAATCTGCTGCGAGAGATCAACATTTTCTACTTTTTTTAAAGCGGAGTTATAATACTAAGTATTTATACTAAGCAAATAACCGATGAAATTACTAAAATTGTTGTCAGGTAAACCCATTTATTTTGCGTCGCCTTTCCTGTTCTTTGATATTTTAAATTGCGTTTCTAAATATAGAGGCAAATTCTACAAAAAGTAGTAGCAGGTTTTGCTCTATTTCTGTTGGGCTTCCCAACTTGGGAATAAATATATGTTAATCAAAGCTTCTGTAAAACTATGATGCATTTGATAAATTTGAAAAAAACAGTGAAGAATTAGCAAATGGAGAATAGCAAGTCGACCTCAATAATACTGAACAATAATTTAATTTTAGCAATGGTGAATGTGAAAATCATTAACAAGACTGAAATTTTGCAGGCGAACAACAATTTTACAGCTACTTTTCTTAAGACAAAGACACCGGCCCCGCATTCACCAGATGAACTGGCGAAGACACTGGAGAACTTTCAATTGTGAGAAAATGTTATTAATATTTCTATATAAAACTTATTTTAACAGCGACGAAATATAACTAATATAATAGTAGAATATGCTAATCCTGCCACGTAAATAACTCTCAAGTTACAATCTAATATAGAACTTCAAACTTTTTATAAAAAATCAATTTATGGTTTGCATTTTTTTTTTCGATTTTAGTAAACAGTGGTTTGTAGTAATACGAAAGAAAATTTGCCAAAATTAAAAAGAACATATATTTTTCATAAATTATATATTCACAAATAAGCGGCCAGTTCACTAATATAAGATTCACTGCAAAAAGATAGTAGGATTAAGTGTTCATTACAGGCTGTCGCAGCTTTAATTTTACTGGTATTAAAGTAAATGTTGCACAGTGAAAATTTAATACTGCGTTTAAATTCCCACAATTTTTCATCCACCTATAAACGTATTTATAAAATGTAGGTACTATGTACATAAAGAATTGTTTATTTTAAATGTTCCTTTCAAAAAAATTTGACCTAATTAGAATTTTACTAAGAACAGGGAGGGAGCCTAAGGAGGGACACTAATAAAAAGAGAAAGTGTCAACTTCAAAAGAAAGCAAAGCAGCGTACAAATATATGTTAATTATTAAAAGTTGAATAAAAAAAATTGAATCCCAAGTAATTTGAAAAAAAAACCATATGAAACCGATACAAAATATAAAAATCTACTAACATTAGAGAGTTAGTGGCTTCTAATATCCAACAGCTGTTAGTTATGATAATGAAACAGAACGCTCAAAATGTAATAACCTTATTCAGGTTTTTTCACAAGCTTTAATCATGAATTATGACTGCGATTTTATAATCGAAAAGTAGACTTAGTTTGCAGGAAGAAGTATAGTATGCAAAGAATTAAGACCGAAAAAAATATTTGTAGCGCTTGAAAATTTTTATTTTTATATTACTCTTATTCGAAGTATTGATTACCAATTGGAAAAATTCGTAATTGTTTCAAGTGTTAACCGTTTTGCAGAAAATCGGTCAACATTTTTTATATCACATTTTTAAGAAGTTGCTTTACCAATGTTTAGTTCCAGTTCCTTGAACACACTCGCAGAATGATTTTGAATCAGAATTTTTTAATGAAACAACACAAATAATGTTGACCTTATACTCAAAAACAATAATTAACTTAACCAAAGTGTGCTTAAAAAGGGCTCTCATGCTAATGTCGGATATTTTTAAATTCTAATGTAAGTCTGCTATTCGATTATGACAACGCAATTAAACCACATTTTTTAATAGTTAGACGCCAAACCATAAGTATGTGCTTTAAGACAAATGCGCTCTGTATCGACCTGCATTTCTTTTGCAAACATGTTAAACAAAAAAAATATTAAAATTTCCTCAATATCTCAATATCTCCAATATCAGAACCTAATACAATATATTAGGTCCTACTAGAATATTTTTATTTTAAACGTTTCTTTTCCAATTAAACAGTTTTATGGTAAATAGAGCAGCGAAACTTAAATTTTCAAATTGATTTCAGGACCATGTCTTGTTTTATTATTGTTTAAAGATACATTTGAAAAGATGCATTATATCTGCATTTTTTTTGTAACGGTGAGTGAATGGCAACACTCCGATCGGAAATTAAGTGCCGGTTAGCCCAAGTGCTCAGGATCAATAAAGCTGAAAGCTCACATTTGAATAATCCACACAGCATTTTCAACCTGGACAAAATAACAGTTTCCTTCAGATTAGTTTTACAACTTATATCCGCAATTTGCATACAGTTATATTCTTTGATGTCCGCTTGAACTGATTGTTGCTGCTTTTGTGTTTTAATTAATTTCAATTATACATCACAGGCTGAAGTGAGATGAAGCATTATTTTGCACTAAATTTAGTTCCTGCAAAACACTAAATATAGAACACAACACTGGCAATAGTGCCTTGATATCGTCGGGTATAGGTTTAATCAAGTTGTAATGTTTAATAAGTAACTTATTCTGACATTGGGTTAAGACCTCTAAAAGTATGTCGCATTAAATATAAACTCAACTATCAATTCCAATGCGATTTCCCAGTTTTTTCTTCCGGTTATGTTAAGAAAATTAAATCAGGATTATTTCTAGCCAGTCACTACATATAACTGTAAGTGCAATTAATCAATAACGTTTTGATCATTTGTTAATTATTGGTACCCACAAGCCTTGTAACCATAAAATTGTTTAATTGCCTGACGGGAAAAGAGGTATTAATGTATGGAATTGGCTGATCTTTGTTAAGTGGAACAATACCAGAATGACGTTCAGCAGAATTCATGAATATAATTGAAAACATTCATTGCGTGGCGCCAAAGAAATAAGCGTGTTTTATTGCTTGCAAGTATTTTAACAGGAAATTTTACAGTATGTAGTAGTACCTACCTGAAACTCTCGGAACTGAAGCCATCATCTTTTTGGCACTGTGAACAACTGCAAAAGGAATATTGGGAATATTCTGATGTAAACTCGCTGGCTGTGTCTTTGTCCACATTTCTTCTCTTGAGCCGCGTCAAAGTTCGAGTTTTTGAAGTAACAATAATTGCCCATGTTCGATGTAGGAAAAACAACACTTTGCTGCTTCGTTCTGTGGTACCTGTTTGTTCCAATTGAACACATCTGCGGGTACTTATTGCTGATCCCATTTTGGAGCAATTCCAACGATTTAGTTACATAGTTGTAGCAATCATTTGAAGAGCTAAAATCGAAAAAAACACAATAATGAAAATGTATTGCCAATTGTAGAAAGCAATAGCGTTTCCAAAAATTATTGCGGACTAATGTTCTCATGTAAATCCATTATTTATCTGATTTTTCATATTTAAATTAGTATTTTTACTGCAAGATTTTTCACAGCATTTAAATGACATTCGTTTCCAATTTTCTGCAGCTCAATGTCCGTAGTGTATTCAATAATTAATAGGAAACTAAATTTCATGGTCATTGACTTTGAATAATTCTATGAATACATTAATTGCATTGTTTCTGTTCTACAGGAAAGTCTAGAGAATTTAAGTTTCTAACCGCAAATTATGGGTGTATCTATTAAAATGTGGTAAACAGTACAATTTTGTCAAATTGTCTTAGTTTTTCTTTAAAAATTAAAATTTAAATATCCAGTGATTACAGTGTTAATGGAAATTTGAAATTAAATTCTTATAAAATAAGATATAGTATCGTTTCTGCTATGATCAGGATTAACTATAAAGGACGTCATAGCTGAAACGAGAATTTAGTCATTAGATGTTTGGGCAGAAGTCAGTCATAAGAATTGAGTCTTGAGATGTTCTAATGTTCGGTTGCAAGTAAAATATGTACTGTTTGTATTAATTTGGAAATAAATTGGTTTTGAAAACAAAATTTTTAAATCAATCAATAGATTTTTAGTCAAGCATACGGGATGAAACAATAACAAAAATAAAATTTTATTTCTTTAAAAAGACTTTTTAAATGTGTCAATATAAAAGATTGAGCATTTGAGAAAACATTTCATTCTTTTCAACATTTCTTTAGTGGTTGTATGGTACCTAATGTATATTATCTGCGATATATTAAGGCATTTTTCACGTAGAACGGATCAAAATCTGCCCAAATGTCATGCAAAAAATACATAATCTGCTCAAAAAAATAAACGTTACACGGCCAAATTTGCCCTCACTTTGAAACTTGGATAAATTATGACTTCTGCGAGCTATTTGATTTCTGTATATTGGTTACATAGATATGATTATTTTTGCATAACGATTCCTATATCTATCTAAAGCGGTTTTCGAAATATTAAATAAAATTCATTATTTTTAATCAAAACGTAGCCCTAAGGAATCTTGTATTACAACGCGATTGCAATACCTGGAAATTAAAAATTTTGGTACTGGATTAGAAAAACCCTATGCTTGAGCCCGGCCTACAGCAATTTGTTTCAAATTATACAGGATGTCTTAAAAATACTGACCTTTCGGCTAGAGATAAAAATTGCTCCAATTACATTTTTTCAACTTGAACACCCTGTATATTAGTTCAGTTGAGAACATGCAGTTGTAATTTGGCTCCTCCAACGGTCAATCTTGACACAGTCAAGCATAGATCATCTTAAACTGTTCAGAATTAACGAATTCGAAAATCGGTCGAAGAAGAAAAATGTTATCACTGCAAGACCAAAATGTAAATTTTTTTATATCACCCCGTAAATAAAAAAGATAGGAAAAAAAAATGAGAAACAGTTTTGAGATATGAGGTCTGTCTTTATGCCTTTGATGTTGAATTCCAAAAAATATATTTTTTGCTCAATTGGGAGCATGCCAAACTTTCACAAATTTTGCATTGCTACATTTGCCACTCTGTAGAAACTTTATCTGAAGCACTAATTTTTTGTAAATCAAATACCTCGCAGCAGTTAGGATTTATCATGTTCCAAAGTTAGGGAAAATTTGACCGTGTTTTTTTTGTTAGCCTGTTGACAACGTTTATTTTGTTGAGCAGTTTATATAAGATGATGCAAAATTAGGTTGCACAATTGGAACTGCAAATTATACATACAAAAGTAAATTTTCATATAAATATGGATACAAAACCCTTCGCCTATGATATATATTTATCGATCAGTCTTGTCTTTATTGCTAAGTACATACTAATTTCGACTTCAATGTTATTTTGGCAATAGCTTTTTCAATTAATTTTGAGTTGTATTAATTTTGTAATTACGAATTGTTTTTTTCGATATTTTTTGCTTTCCAATTATAATTTTTATTGTAAATTGCAAAAATTGAATTTCGATGTTGAGATCAGTAAGTATCTAATAACCACAAGAAGCTCTAGAATCTAGATAAATAAATGAAAAAAATTTAAACTTTGTATGGGACCTCATATGGAACACGATTTAAAAGTACCGAACACAAAATTCAGACTGGGATTCTCGTTGCGGAAAATAAATCTTCAGTTTCATTGAAAGAGAATTATCATTACACATTAAATTTCTTAAGAACTTGTCTCTAATAATTTTTTTTTTAACAACTCCTCTGATATATTGTTTGGCGACTGGTTCATGTCCATCATATGTTCATAGAATCGCTGCTTTGCGACAATTTTCAATTGCGCCGTCAAAGTTACAATATAAATCGGACATTTAATCGAGGTCTTATTGGGCGTTAATCAAGATATAACTCCTTTATATGAAGATAAATATTTTTATACAGGATATGTTTGACCAATTATAACCTTTGAAAATTATAACAATAACATTGTTTCCCAATGTTATTATTAAGAGAATAGTAGTAGTCAATGGAAGGAATCTGCCGATGCAGAAAAATTAAGAATGAATGCGTTGTTACCCAAATAGTGTCATAAATACTATGGTGGCTTTCACCTTCTTAGATAAGAGCGAAAACTATAATTAAATTACTTTAAATCTACAGCAACTGTATATTTCTTTAGTGGTTATTATTTATACAGTGCGCACTTGCTTTCTTCACTTACCAATTATTTATATTTTCTATAGCAGAAAATCGTATTAGCTTTTTATGGGTTTAATCATTAATACAATTGTAATATTTTTTGACCTGCAGTCTATACAAAAGCTAGTACATTTACTGGAAATTTTGTACATAACTAGTGATTTAATATTTGAAAGTTTGATAGATATTTTCTATTTTTTAATAATTACCTGATTGTAATTACCGCAAATGGGCGATGCTCTCAGGTCATATATAAAATGCAAGAAGGCTAATTCAGGATTATTATACAAGGGGAAAGCTATTCACATGATAATGCTAAATACTTTTTTCCGATTATATTATAAACCCACGCAAGCAGTTTAACATGATACCGGAAAATTAATTAATGCTACTTGGTTTGAATGCGATACAGTCTACTAGTCCCGTCAATATTGAGGAGTCTTGCATTATCCGTTTTGTCAATGAAGAAAGTACGACAAATATCTATGACTATAGGCATTGATAAATTCATATGATTGAACGAATTGAATTTTGAACTCAAACGTGAACTGTGGCAACTTTTAATTAATGCCTTTAGATGGTTCAGGTTTTGATTAATAAGCAAACTGGAAGCGAAATCTGAAGAATCCCAAAAATCCCGAAGAAAATTCGTATTCACTGAAGGAATGGCGAAATATATTGCTGATTACATCTTGCAAAACTGCGCTTTAGTAACTAAACAATTAGCGCAAACCAAACATTTTTATGTATTGTTTTCTTTTCATCTTACTATTCTTCCTGGAATGTATGCTTTTGGTTTCCACTCACTAGATTTACATATGCATGCATGTTTGTTCTAGTAATTCACTTATATCAACAAACAAATCAAGCAATGTCTATTTCTCAAGCCTCCTTGTGCTCTTCTAAACTGCTGCAACGCACCTACGCATCATTTGTGTCCAATTAGAGGTTCATAAATAAGTTATGACTGCTCTTAGTAAGGTAACTTTTTTTAATAAGCAAATGCGGTTTTGTGGTCTCCAAAGGTCATTGTTCCGTAGTATTAATATGTTTTTATATAGATATGTAGGTTAAAAACTATACCTACAAGTGCTGCGGCAAACATACATTTTATTCAAACGGAGTAACAATTTTTTACTATAAATCTTTACCAATGGATCATATTTGTCAAATTTCAATTGAAAATAATCAAACGTCTGTAAATACAGTGTAAGGAAATAGCTTTAAATTACTAAGAATTATTTGGAATTATTTGCTTCAACCAAATTTGTATGTTGAAAATTTGGTCACATTTTCTATGGGTTACCGCAGCAGAAAAGCTTACTGGGGTTAGTATTTTTACAATTAAAACACTTCGACCAACTGAGAAATACTTCATAATTAATTTAAGTAGATCGATCCACAGCCGTAATTTTTCTGAATTGTTGAATTTTTTTAATGGTATTTCAATGTAAAAAGCACTTCAAATACTTCACAAATTGAAATAACTTTCTGCTGGACGGAATGCAGGCCTGTGATATTTCTACCAAAGGCCGCTCTTCTTTTAAATTTAAAGCTTACAAATTGAAATATTTAATACGTATTTCCAATATTTGAAAACAGATGCAAAGTATTCCATCCTTTAAGTGAACTTTTGTACAAATAACAACCGTTCTTAAACAACATACATAAAGGCATTTTGATGATGTAATATAATAACGCGTGGCTTCCGCATTAGCCTTTCAAGTACTGCAATTCAGAGCATAGCGGTTTAGCAAAAGCATTTATACAAAAAGAGAATAGAGAAATGGTAGAAAGGTATTAAATTGCACCCATATTGAAACTATAGAGTCTTGGGAAAATGTTACCGCAATGAATGCAATAGTTCAGAGGATTAGTTGGTTATTTCTTATTGGTTTATTGGACGCTGTAGGCAGTGAATGGCTCTAACGTGCTGAAGGAAAGGCTGAAATTAAAAATATCGATATTAAGGAAATTGTTTCATTGCATGAATTGCATTTATAGTCATAATACATATGCGGACCTGTTCCATAAAAATGACTTGGTCATAGATGTATAACTCTTATTTTTGCCACAGTGTGACGAAGACTTAAAATAAAAAAACTGATTCAACAGTACCTATAAATGTGTGTCGTACTGACCAATAAAATTGACTTTACATATTTTGTTTAATTTATCTAAACGGAAAATCTGTGAATGCAGCATTTTACAGGAAGCACGACAATCTCAAGAATTGAAAAATGGAGTATTTTATTTCTTGTTTCAAATTATTAGTTACTACATTACGTGGTTTATTTTTATACCAACATACTCACGGATTCACTATTTGCCTAAAAGGAATGGATGCCGTTGCCTCAAATAACGTAAGCCCAACTTATAAGTAAATTAATAGAAAATGTAATTAATATTCATCATTACAATCTCTCAATATTGCAAAGTCATTAATTAGTTGAAAATCTCCCTTTAGGAGAAAAGTACCTACGCCAACAATTTTGCCATCATGTGCTGATGATCCTAGACTAATTTATTTGATATTCGTAATTAAGTAGTGCCGGAGACAAACTGAATTTTACTTAAATTAACTTTTGATAATTCTCAAAAGTTTGCCTGCTGAAAATTCTGGTCTTGCTCCCGAGGAGAATTGCTTCTTAAATGTATTATTCAAATTATGATGACATTTTTATTCGTTACCACACAATATGGGCCGCGGTTCAGTATCGTAATAAATTTTCATTTAATTTATGGTTTTTGTCAGTTTAAAATGAGATAAGAGAAGGTGTCTGACAGTTTTTTGTGGGCTGGGCTTTGAAAGCTTATTATCCCATAGCCGTACCTAACTTATCTTTTTATACAAACGTACTAACTATTAAGTTATATGTGAAATGTTGTTAAAAGACACAAAATAGGCGGATATGGTATGTTTTCTAATCTCATGAATTATAGCTGTACCATTTCCAAGAAAAAACTGTTTTGAAGAAAAATTCCTTTGCAGGAAATGTTTTTTTTATTTTTTTTTATTTTTTTTGTGTAATACATAGTGGAAATTAAAGGAAATAGTCTATGTAGACTCTTTTCGCTGGAAGTATTTTTTAATGTTTGTACTGTACCGAAATAATTGATTCCTTGGTCATAGCTCGACTAAAAATATCTTTTATATGTGATGGTAAATCTCTGGTTAAAAAATGATTTGCGACTCTTTTTTTTTAATCAAATTACAAAAAAGTTAACTTAGCACTAAAGAAAAATCCTGTGAGACTCCCCTTAAAATAAATAGTTTTAATTAACGTTACAGATACGTATTACACAACGAAATGGAATAACACGTTAAAGTATAGGAACTAACTATTTTAACAAATTAACTTATAGCTAACTTTTTTCAATTTGATTTAAGGCTCTCAATAGATTATTTTTAACTCGTCAAATTTTCAGGCCGAATATGTAATATCCAAGAAACTGTTGTTTAATTATATGAACAATTACACTATAATGAAGCAATCAACTTACAAAATACGGTCTTACACACATAAAAACAAATATCTAGCTGAATTTAATTAGATTAGCATGTTAACTACTAATAAATGTTCACATTTATCTTATTTCGTACTCGATTCAAAAATCGGATCCATTTCTATAACGACAAACTATAAGAACAGCAGATCTTGTGGATGTAGTATATCTAGTATATGTATAATATCTATATGTGCCTAATTTAAAAAAAAAAATATTTTAACTACTGCAAAGAAATTAACTCTATAGATTATTTCTTGCACACGACATATTATGCAAATTTTAATTAACTAAAATTATACTTAGCTTTCCAAATGTAGTTTCTGAGCTGAAAATAGTTCAAAACGTAAAAATATGTCTATTAACAGAATACAGAAGAAGGAATTTAATATTCTAAAAAAATCGTTTATTTATTCGAATTTGTATATTTCTCGTAATGTTTTCCTCAACGCAACTTGGCTTATTAGAAATGACCGCTTGATTCCAATTTAATAACAGCCAGGCCTTTCACATACGACTTTCAAATACAAATTGATTTATCGCACTGGATTTTTATGGGATTATGGGAACCTTTTTCGTAGGCCAAATAACCGCTAGTAGCACCATAGATGTGATAATATTAACAGCATTAACATTTTGGCATAATTTACATTTTAAATAGCGGAGATAACTGGATTTTAAGAACTTTGGTCACTAGGTTATTATTGTTGCAGAAGCGAACAGTATAGGATATTTTAAAATATGTATGAAGGCCATCTCTGAATGCTTATTAGATTCGATATTAGGCTATTTATACTTTACGAAATGTAGTTCTGATACTCAAATTAAACTTAAGTCGCTTTATAATCTATATTCTGCTTGAAAAAGCTGTCGGTGAATCGAATAAATATTTTTTAGTATCCGGCTTTTATTTGCTTTTATTAAGTTAATATTTTTTGTTAATTATTCTCCCCACTAGTTACAATAAAATGTATTGCATATATACTTTTTTGAGTTAAGATTTGCTTTTTCACATCAGATTTATAGAGTTGGCCAACTTGCGAGAACATGTACAGCTTCAACGTTTTTAATATTATTTTAAATCTTCAGATATAATATGATATAATCTAGTTCACGCGCACTTTTGCCGACCTAAAAACCGAATATTACAGATTTTTGAAAAACCATTTAATAAAACGTATCATAAAAGGGCACTAATGGTTCAAACGATCACCCTTTCAATTATGAAGTGAAATGTACTACTTTTATTATTTTCATATAAAAATATAATTTCCGACAAATGTAATAGCTTTCGTAACAAGTTTCTCTTTCAGATAAATGGTTGTTTTCTTCGGTTTAAACCGGATCCCAGTATATGTAAGTACAACAACAACAAAAATTTAAAAAGTTTTGAGACATTTTTTACTTATATTTCAAGATTCGTTTTGCAGCATCTTGCTGTGCAGTAGATTTGGTATTAGATTTCATAATTTTGTAGAGCTGTTGTACCAAAATATTAAAACCTCTATTTGAGGGGTTGTTCAAATAGAGGGTTTCAAGGTTCAAACAAAAGGTTCTACACCTTGTTGAATGGTTTAAAAATGTCTGTAAATTGCTTTCTAGACTTATTTTTCAATATTTTTGTTTCACTTCCGCTGGTTTCTGTAACTGAAGCTGTACAGCATTAAAAACATTTTAAAGCGTTTGATACTTTGAAGAATTTGACATGAAGAATTACAATATGCAGGGTTCCGAAAAGTTTTCTAATTACAGTAAACCAATGTGGTTTTACCACTTTTTAAGTTGAAATTTGAACTAATTACTCATCAATACATTTATAACTAAGAACATGTTTTTTTTTAATTTTTATTAAATGTTTAAACAAATTTCAAGTGGATAAAATTGCCGCTCAATATACGTATTTACCTTTTCAAATGTCACGCAATTATCCTTTTAATGTGTTCCAATCAACCAGTACTGCTCACAAATGTTACCACCCACATCCTTAGATATCAATGCACTAATACGCCCAATCAAACACTTCAATCATTGCTGGTATCAGCTGTATTATAGCGAATTGAAAAAGTTAACAAAATCGCAAAGCGGCTATGAAAGAGCGCGTTTCATCTATTAGAATGTAGTGTCTGATTTAAAATCAAAGTCTTGGAAGCGATCTATCGGTAGCAAGAGGAGGTAGCAGATTATGAAAGAACTAATGTTATTTAGTCTGGGACAGTACCAGTGCTTCTTGAAACCGCATTCGTATGGTCAATTGGCTCACTACTCCAGTTTTTTAATGTTTCTTATGGCAGGTCCTGTTAATTTCAGAAAACTCGTCGTAAAGCGTTGATCTATTGAATAAGTTATGATACAATAGTACATAAGGTAAATCGCCCGACCCATTCGAGTCCCCCCACAATACCACTACTACTACATAAGGTAAAAACCTTGTTTTATTTTTCGATTATAGAAGATTTTATTTATTGACCCTTGAGATAGTATAGCAGAGAGAGGAGCAATTTTCGTGTAATTACCCATGAACAGTTTCTTATATTAAATTTGTCAAACCCTGGTTAGCATCTGTTTAAAAATAATTTTTAAACGATAGCAAAAATTTAGTTCAACTTTTTTCTGAAATGTCGGGTTTGTTCTGAAACTGTCCATTTCCATCGGATTATTTCACTTTCAGCAAAAGCAATGAAGTTCAATTTTTTTAAATCTTTCGTGTATTTTTTGCTCAAATCAATGTTATTTGCATATCTTAGACCAAACCCTTCAAACATATTTTCTATAGCGTATTTGCCCCAGAATAGTATCGTGCACTTGGAATAACAACAAGGTTTTAATGGAGATGTGTTTGCTTCTACAACTAGCAGAGACTCAAATATGTTTTTTCTCTCTAAAATAGAGTGTCTGCAACTTAGAGTGTGTATAACTTCCAAAGTTAGCGAATTTCAACATTTTTTTTAAAGAGCAGAATATTTTAGATCTCTTGAACACTTAGACAAAATAATTTATTTAATCAAAGCTACTTGAGCAGCCAAACATTATTGACTAAACTATCAATAAACATAATCAGTTCCTTAAACTCAGCAGCAGAAGCAACCAAAAGATGATTATTTGATAATAAAAATGATATCTGGATAAGAATAAATTGAATTTTCGATACTAAAAGATATAGGATAGATTTTAGATATAGATAGGATATAGATATATATATAGATAGGATAAAAGAACTTTCGAGTCAGAACGAAGATGTTTTATAATACCAACAAATCCTCGATTACAGAAGTAAAACGTATGGCGCTATTTTAGCAAATGATCCAAAAATGTTTTGAAAAAGTGTGAATTCACAACTTATGAAATGTATTTATGCTAACAAATTTATGAAGTGTTTAAAGCACTATTCTCCACTTATAAAGCATATGATTAAAATCTGAGCACTCATTTGGATTTTCAATTACATAGACATGTCAACTCACTCACTAAGAACCTTTCAGAAAAAAGTTTAATATGAAAAAGAAACACAGAAAGATTGAAGATTTACTGTGAGCTAGGATTTAGAAACAACGGTGGTTTCAGTAAACATCTGCCTTAAATATAGATTTCAGTTAATATTAGCTATTATATGTACTTTATGTAGTGTATCCAGAAACCACATACACAAATAAAAACATAATCGACATTTTATATGATTCATCTCCTTCAAGAATTAATAGACTTATTCCAACATAGTCTCTGAGGGAAACCGAATACTATGAAATGGGTTTTGAAAGTTTTGTATTGTTCCCAGTTTAATAATTAATTTAATTGCCGCATATAATCAGTATACGAACAATTGACTACTTCCCAAGAGGATTAGGCTACCTTCATTGAAGCAAACAACTTAATTCACCGAGGGTAGCGACCGCTATGTAGATCATATTTTGTAAATCGTAGTTTTTGATGATACTAATTTACAGTACTTTATATTTCATTTATTTTATGCAAAGTACACACTAAAACTTAGTAGTTGCACTTTTATAGTTCTACCGCTCCTAGGAAATTGAAAAATATAATTGAAAAATATGAAATATACAAATAGTAAAACAAAAATATTATATGACACGCACTATTAATTTCAATCCCTTACTGAAGAGTAATAGAAAATTTAACAGAAGTTTTACTTTATCAGAGCATTTTTGTTGCTATTACTAAAATATTTTTCATGTGAAAACTATTTTTCACTTTGAGACAAGGGGTTGATTGTAGTAAAACATGCGATATTAATGTGAAGCACTCAGTATTTTTAACTTAACTCATTAAATGAATAACAACCTTTCTTTTTCATGTGAATAAAATGTTGATAAAACAATTTTTATAATTGTGATACGTTGATTGGTGAAGTTGGAAATAAAAGAACACTTTTAATTATTTTTTTCATTCTGGTCCAATATTTTTGTTCTAATAAAGAATAGCTTAAAAATAGGCTAATTATCGAGCTTATTTCTATATGTGGAATGTCGAGTATTTCATAGAAGAACCTCAATTGGATACAGTTATGAAGTTTTAACCAGTGATTAATTATTTTGAATTTAAAAGTTAAGAACAAAAATGTCAGAAAAGTAGAGAAAGGACTTCAGATTCAAACATTCTGACTATCCTGTGTGTTCGAAATATGTCCACTGAATTTCAACATGTATTTTACTTAGTTGCTTTCTTTATTCGCCGAGACAGAAAATATTAGTTTTCCATTCATCTTCTTAGTCGTAAATATCACCGGTGCAATTTATTGTTATTTCTTTTAAACCAGGCATCTTTTCCACTGTCATCGGCCAATGAATCATTAATATGATTTATATTTGCGCTGATCATAAATCCATAATATTATTTTTTTCTAGTGAAAAAGTATAACGGCAAATTTCAGGAACTAAAGCCAATTTCTGAAGACGCACCTTAAACAAACATCTTTTTTGTTCATAGCTACATACTTAAATTAATATACATTAGTTGATATATGCAATGTCAACTGGCTGCATTAGGCTCGTATAGTTTGCAGCTTTTGTATTGATGATGCATGAATTTTACACTTGAGGATGCACATTCGTTAAGCTGAGTCCGCTTACATTGTGAAAGTAGAAATGGATTTATTAGCACGTAATGCGTCCCTCATAAATATCAATGTGGTATTGATTAATTTGGCCTTTGCACTTTAAGAAATAGTATGTATCAGCTTTTAACAAATTACTCAATTTAACATAAAATTGAAGAATATATTTTTATAAGATTTTCGAGCAGTGAGCAACATTTGTCTATAGATAGTTGAGTTTGGGTCGAAGCAAAAAATTTTAAAAAATCCAAAACTGAGACGTTGAAGTAAGATGAGACATTTGTGTATTAAAAGTGAAAACTACGTGATTAATATAGCAACTTTTCACAAACAATGCCAAATAACTTTTAAAATATGTGGACACTTGGCAGACACTGGAAATATTTTGCATTATGCTCAGAATGTATGTATTTTTACTATACGGTTAGTCAATTTTTTCTGCATCATTTCCAATTTCGGCGGAGTGTTTTGCATGTCGTTATCACTGCTTTCCATGATAGTTTTCTACGTCTTTACTCGAAAACCTGAATCAGAACTATGCACACCACACTGTAGAATACTAAAATAGCACTGCTAAGATCTGACGTTATGAATACTTGTTAATGTTGTGGTATTTTATTATATTAAATTATATAAGTTAACGCTCGTTTTTCTAAGTGAAGCGCGTTAAAATAAACCTCTTATGAAAGGTCTTCAATACAATTTTACATGTTGATTGTAATCGATTAACAGTTTCACAAAATGCATGAGAAGTTCAACAGCTGGGTTTGAACTCATTACTTCATTTATTCATTCGTCTATTGAATTTAATGGATTATCAAATTAGTATTTAAGTAATTTATTAAGATATTATTATTACTATTAATATCTCGAATTTATTATTTTATACTACATTACATAATTCTACTTATTTTTCGTTCAGTATGAAAATGGAGCTCAAATACTGTTACTAGAAAATTAATTTGTGCTTCGTGTTTTGGATAACGTTTGTCACTAGTTCCGTTGTATGTATACTTTCTGTTTCTGATGAAGATATTCGTAAACCTATTTAGAATGAATATAAGACATTGAATTGAAAATAACAATTACTTAAAATAAATTTTTGCATTGTGCGAACATTTCGACATTAGTTATTTATTACTTCCCATGTTTTTTAATGAACTCTCAAATAAACATTAAAAGTAATGAACCACCTTCAACGGAAATGAAACCACCTTGTAAAGCAAACCTAAATGAACGTGCCATCTATGCTAAGAATTTGCAAGAATTGCAATCCAAACAGTTGCTTGTGAACAGTTTCGTTTCCTGTCCTGCAAATATGGGATTAGCTAACTAAAGGAATTGCTCAACACATGTAGATACATAGTTATGTAATACCTGCTCTAGGTTAACAGTTTACCAGTTCCATCTAACAGTCGAATCACTTAAGGATTATTGCGGTGCACGAGAACATTTAAGCCAGTTTTTATCAGGATTTGTGTGTTATAAAACACATCCGTACAGCTTTAAAATCTGTCGCTCTAAATTCAGCTGTTAAACTGACCGCATGGAATTTTGCAGAAGTATTTCTTGGAAAACCGCAAGGTTTTTACAAAGAAAGTTTAAATGGGCTATTGAATTATCTAAAAACTATTGATAGAGCAAAAGTGACCAGGAGTGTTATTATAGATATTACAAAGATAAGAAAAACCCTTGACTTCATTTCTGTAATTATTAAATGCATATTTACTGATAGTGTAGCTTTAAACTAAAAAATAACTTAATTTAAAGCGTCTTTTTTGGTAGATTTTGCTGATCTTTTTCATTTGCAGTCATCGCCTACACTTTCTACAAATATTAATTTCTGTGCAAGAAACCCTACTACTGGGCCCCTCCTCAAGAAGACGTAGCTCCGTTAAGGAGCATTTTTCGATACATGTTCATTTGAAAAATTAATATTATTTTTGATAGCAGATTTCACTATTTCAGTTTGGCCACCTGATTTAGGGACACCCGGTAGATATTGATTGAAAAAAACATCCTGAAGTTTAGATAATTGCAGACCTACTCGATGTTTTCTTACATACTTAGGATTTCAGTGAATTGAAACCTAAACCTAAAAAAATAAAAAAACATGCATAAATTAAAAATTGTATACACTTGTATACGTTTAACATTTTTTTTCTCATTTTTACAACTCACTTTTTATTTTTATGTAATTTATCTAAATTGACAACAAACGTATTTTTACTCAGTTTGCCATTTAAAGTTTAAAAAACATAGTATTTTAACGTGTTTTTGAAGCCTTTTGAATATTTACCTTAATCTTGCTCTTTTTGTTTGATTGTTAAATATTGAAGTGTTTGAATTGAGGTTAGCATTAGACATTATTGAAACTACAAAAAACTTGTTTGATTTAATGTTATTAAAACTGACTGAAGTTTTAATATTAACTTAAAATCAAATTTTTCACTGAATATTTTCTTGTGATAATTGCTTTCCTTGACTGATAGGCATTCAGGTGTTTACTCACCACTTGAATGCAATCACCCACCCTGTAAAGACAAAAAACGGCTTTAGGCTTGTCCGATTAGGCTACAACAACAACGATAAAACACAAATCCATTTTACTATTTCAAAACTCTTTATTAAAAAATCCTATATTTACAACCTATTCCTATCCTATCACCTAAATATACAATACAATTAAAATTAGAAATACTTAGCCATAATTAATCTATAAATATTGCATAAATATCAAAAATATTTTTCATAGACATCCAGGTAATACCTACCCAAAAAGAAATATATAACGTGACATATAAATTAAATTATTTGCAACATTGCTAGAGAATTGAAATCGGAAACAATTTCGAGATGAAAATTTAGAGATTTTTGTATATCGGGCAAATAAAATATGGCAGTGATTTTATTGTTAGATCCAATTTTTTTTTAATTTACAGTTACAACGCATTAGTATTGGGCAATTTGTTAAAAAATCATGGCTCATTTTTAAATAAATTTTCATTAGAATTAGCGAGACTAGAACCTAATATTTAATATTAGATTCACTATTGCAGATTCCTCGATTTTAGCTTGCATCAAAAAATTGTAAGTTGGTTTGCTTTTCTAAATCGATTTGCAATGCTTGGTTTCTACGAAACTCAGTCACTAGCTGATGAATTGTAGACTATAACAACTTCTAAACCACACTCGAACATCCCGCTTTGCATATATTTGAAAGTAATTTTTTTCAGGTAAGAATCAGAATGCCGTTAGACTGATATGGCAAACAAAAAGTACTAAAATATCCGACAATTCAGTGATGTTTGGTCTTTTATCGCTTATTAATGATTTGGAAATGAAAACTTTCTTCCTTTTACATAAGAAAAGTTCGAATATAAATGCTTTCAAGATAATGCCATGTAGTTTCAGCCTCGAAACATAGAAATATGACTTAAAACAAATGAAAAGCAAAAATACATTTGTGTAGTCACCAACTTAACTCACAACCGTTTGGAAATTTGGACGCTTTATATCGAGTTTTAAACTTATCTTCTAGTCGGGGGAGCAGGGGTAAATTCTTGGCACCCTTCAACATTTTCGGGCCAATCACAGACGTTTTGGTTGGGGTTGAAAACCAAGTTTACCGGACACGGCATATGATGTTTTCTTTCACCTTCACACATATAATACATTTTACAGTCGGCCTTATCCGGGTGATAACTGATATGACCATCCTGCTCGTCACAAGTTATTTCGTTAGCTGTAAATTAATAACAGAGTTAAATTTTATGAAAGCAATCTTTATTTCTTGTGAAACCAGCCTTTGAGCCAATCGGTCTAAAGTTAAATATTAGACAAACGACTACAAATTTAATTTTGGGAAAACAACACAATTTGCGCCACTTACGGTCTTTAGTAGTATATTGGCCTGACCCAACGTTTGTTTCATAAGGCCCTTCAAACTCAAGTTTCACTTTATAACCTTCCAATTCGTGCCTCATCGCATTTATAAGGGGATATTTGCCACTTCCACAAGATCCTCTAAAATCGTCCATATCAACCGACCAAATCATGATGCCTCCAAAACCTTCCTCTTTCAACCAGGCCATCTAAAATAACAAATAAAACTTAGGGCTGTTTGACGCGTCCTTTCATCAGCATACTTTTGTTTTAAGACTTCTTTCATCGTCAAATCCAACCCACTGATTGTCTTTGTAGGCAAATGGAACTTGCTGTTCATTATCCCAGACTAGAGTTACGTTATCTTCGTGCAGGAAGTCGCAAACTTCATAGAAGCTCATGAAACCAGCTTCCGACGTGTATTTTCCAGCCTGTCCACCGCCGCTAGCTGGAGCTCCAATATCGAACTGAGTGGTGTTAACCAGCTCGAAGCTTCGACCATATGTGGGCATACCAATCATCAACTTTTCTCTTGGGGCTCCTTGTTTCACCCACTCTCTTGCAGAATAATCCTAGTATCGAAAATCAAATTACGTTCACAGGAAAATTATTGACTAATATTATCAGAGGAGTTTATGCAGCAAATGATGTCTTACCACTGTCAGTTTCTTCTGGTAGCTTGTGGCGCTCTCCAACGGGAAAAGCGGGCTGTTGTGACCTACAGTTCTTTCCCATTGTCCATGGAAATCGTACGTCATCACATTAATATAATCAAGGTATTTTGAAATTTCTGGTACATCATAACCAGCCGCTATGGCTTCAAATGAGGCAGGCACAGCTGCAGTAAGAAGCAATCGAGGTTGACCACTAGTTTTTGCTTCACCTTCAAAGGCCACACGCAGTTCCTTCAGTAATGATACGTATGAAACACGATCATCTGCACCTGGTACAGAAAATACAAATTAATTAATGAAGCATGGAGTTTGAAAGTCAACTACCTCTAGGGTATTCCCAGTCCACATCCAAACCATTCATTTTATATTCCCTCAGAAAATCTATGGCGTCGTAAACAAACTGATTCATCCTGAAAACATTGCTGGTAAGATCTTTGAATGGAGTCGACCCAAATGCCCATCCACCAATCGCCAACAGGATCTAAATAAGAGAAACTGTTCTAAGAGTTGATGGGAAATAACATACGGCTCATTGGATATGTAAAATCGTTTTCTCTCATGGATCATTTAAGGCATTCAGCAAAGCATATAATGGTCAGTTATTTGCTGAGTTAAATAATAAATGGGCGACTCTTGGTATCTTGAAAAACACGGTTTCAAATATTTTGATATGATTATAAGCGCGGCTATATATATCTAACTTCTTTTTGCTTTCGTCTACAGTATCTAGAATATTTATACTTGTAACATTTTCAAACAAAATTGTTTTTGGGTCAAATGGAAAGTGGAGATTTAAAAATACAAAATTGTTTTAGGTTTTTTCAGTGCCAAATCAAGGCACTGGGCTGGTCTGCAAAGTTTTATATAAATAGATAAAAATAATATAAATGTTTGAGAAATATCAGAAGAACAACCACCTATCGGAAAACCGACGATTTCCCCATGATAGAACGGATTTATATACATAAATCACAGTTGCTTCAGTGTCACTCGCAATTTTTAACTTTTGTATTTTTCAAGATACGGATAGACGTCTATAATGTTGTTCCGCCTTGCATGAAAGCAGTCGGCTCTCATTAATCTTACCTTTAAGTCGGGATTTTTGTCCCTCAAAGCCACAACTCTTTCATACATCTCTGGATCTTTATCACTCCCTTCAGCTAGCTTGTGATCATCAAGAGTGGCGAAAGCGTATACTATGTGGGTACACAAGGCTGGGTTGATGTCTTCGGGCGTGAACTTGCCTGCACCTGGTCGTTTTTGAGACCAGCTGGTCATGTAGCAAAATACTTGGGGTTTTCGTACTGTAAGTTAATAAATTCCAGTTCAGAAATTCCATTAGTACATAAACTGCCGAATCTTGTAATACTCGCAGAGCCATTCCAAAATGTACGGGAATTTATAGCGCTTACTTATGAACAGCATGTGTTGGATAGACTGTTCTGCTCCAAATAATTCACACTTAAGTCTAAATGTTAAGCACCCAAGGCCGGAAATTTTTTTGCTATTCAGTGGGAAGGAATGTAAGATTGGCGGCAATTGCAATTGCAGGTAGATTATTATCACATCTTTAGAAGTCCACGGTTGAATGAATGGTTATTACAAAATATGTTATTATTGATAATGCACGTCGTTCGGTTTAACCAGAACAAACATGGGAGGTCGGATAATATGGAAAATGCGAGGTCGATTCAATCAGGGCAAAGTTGCTTGTTTGGAAAACAAACAACGTAGCGTCGAAGCCCTTGGGGGCGAGCTGCTGAGGTTTAGTTGCGTATATTCTATATTATGCTTGTATAAGTTACGTTTTTCAACTCTGTGGTCAATTCAGTTCAAAAGCCCTGTCCCTCTTTTTCACAAAACCGTTTTTCATGAAAGTTATCTGGCTAATCATTGACTCATAAACGGGAACACTTTGCATTTTCTTCTAAGTGAATAAACGGCTTTGCGGAACACTTTTTACTAAATTTGTATGAAATAGTCTTCGTCATTTTCACTAAAATAATGTATTTTGAAATATTTCTATTGATGGTATTTCCAACTTGCAAAACAGACAATACAGATTATTTCATGTATATTTTTTCAATGGTTTTAATGCATTACATAACGGGAATTCCGCGTGATAAAATTCCACGTGTTTCGTTCGATCTTCTTCTTCTATAAGAGAAGTTTTAACAAAATCATTCACACATCTTTATAATAAACAATGGCCCAACAGATCTGGTTTTAGTGAAAATTTAATTAAATAAAGCGAACTTCCCTTTCAAAGTCGATCATCATCAAATCTTGTTTATAGGGTTCAAGTTATTGTCGTATGACTTGGTTAAAAAGACACGGTGATAAGCAGCCAGTAAATTTGGTATTAAGCCCAACATGTGCTTGTGCGCGGCGCTTTCAACCTGCTTGAATTTTTTTAATAAATCCGGATTTTCTCTTGCGACGGTTAATAACTACTGTCGTCGAGGGAAATCCCAGTATTACAAGGGAACCCCATACTTGCATAAAAAGCCGTGCACAGCGGGAGCGCGCGTATCGTGCAGGGAACTCCATATTACAGGAAACCCCCATTCTGCTGATAAAAAAGCACATTCTTGCAAGGGAACAAGGGAATAAATACAGCAGAATCGGTCCCGTTTCTTCTTCAGGTTACATTCTAACTATATGATCAGGTTCTGTTTCTGGAGCGCGCTTCGGTTCACTTTAAATGAACAGAACCCGGCTGAGTCAAACTTTAAATTATGCACAAAAAGTCACTTGTAAAATTACAGAAGAGAAACGGGCTTAGAAAACTCTGATTTTGCCCAAACCTTCTTTTCAGCAGTGTTTTTCCTGAAGTGAAGGATTACCCTAGTGCGACCGAAGAAGACATTAAAAAGGGGTGGCCCCAAAAATGGGGGGCTACCCACTGCCACGGGATAAAAACATTATGAAACAAGGATCTTCTAAAGATTCCAGCCGAACCTTGGCGGAAATAACGAACCAAAGTGCGGGCCATTCTCATGCATTATCGCCAATATCCTCATCCTCCGGCGATTTTCGTGGGTTTTCCGGAACTTCCCTACCTAGATTCCAAAATTTTACTCATTTGCGATCATGAAAGTCCTTGAAATCCTTTAGAAAAGTATTATTTGCTTACATTTTTTCAAATTATCTCCATTACAACTACTGGGATTTTACGATATACATTTTTAAAGCTACGAAATGTCCGTTCGAATTAGTTAAAAAAAAGAAATAGAAAATATTCACATTTTTCTAATTCTGAATAATAATTCTAAATTTTCAATTATTTAAACCATTTCATATCTTAAACTAAGTAATCACTCAATATGTGCTGCATGAGCTGATAATACGGGGATCGCTTTATTTTTTTAAAACAGTTGGTGCAATTGTTATTAGTAAGAAAAAATACCTTTCTTGTTGATAGAATTTTTATGGGATTTTTTCCCTGGTTTCCTAGCGCGCTTCAAGACTTCCGAGACTCCAATTTTCATTGGCTTTGGTTTTTCAACTACTTCCTCCTCTTCCTCCTCTTCTTCGTCAGCTCCAGCAATGGCTTGCCAGTCGATGTCTTTGGCGTCTTTTCCTCTTGAAATACCTCTGAGCTCTTCTCTAAAAGTTGAATGAAAGAATAACTAGGCCCTTAGTATGTTAGCTGATATAAAATTTACCTCATGGCGCCAATTAAAGGATATTTTATATCGCCTCCACACACAGTTCCACTAAAATCGTCCATGTCCACGGTCCAAACCATAGCGCCAGCAAATCCGCTTTCCTTCACCCACTTCATTTTATATCGTATTGATTTTTCATCGTCAAATCCTACCCACTGGTCTCCGTCTACCAAATAAGGTACCTTCATTTCATCGTCCCAGTGATATGTAGCGCCGTTCCTCAACATCTCACAGATCTAAGTAACAATAACTACCCTTCACTACAATGTAATTTTTTCTGCCGCAAAATGTATTGTGCGAAAAGTATTATGGGAATTCTTAAAGAAATTAAATTGCTGAATATGACTGCTCATAACCCGGTGAGCAATAGCTTTCCAATTGCAGAATCGCAATTTAACACTAGTGTTCAAATTTTCTGAGAAATATATTTTTGAAAGTGACAAACCGAAACTCCGAAGCAGTAAAACTGATAATAGTTGGTTTGTCCCTTTGAAAATTATAAATATATTGCAGAAATCGTGGTATGTTTTTTTTATTATGGTGTGTTATGCTTACATTAGTTGTAGTAGTAGATATTATATTGTTATTTTAGTTTTAGTTCTAGTTTTTATTACCTCATAGTATGCTAAAAATCCGGATTCTTTCGTATATTTTCCTTCGTTACCACCGGCGCTTGCAGGTGCATGAACTCCGTGTTTAGCAGGATTAGAGAGCTTAAAAGACCTACCATACGTTGGCATACCTGAAAATAACAAAAACTGTTAATGCAGGGAAATGCTACAATTAAAAACAACTGAAGATATTTTTGCGAAACTTATTGGGTTAATTGTTGAAAGTATCTGAACAAAAATCTAAATTCAAAATACATAAATTAGTATCTGAGGAAACCGTATATTATTTTAGATGTTTGTAGGTGCTTAATTAATTAACTATGGCACCAAGTGTTTTATTTTTATTTTTAGCTAATTTAGTATTTTGAACATTAATTCCCAAAAATTCCAAATTTATTTGTTTAAATACCTATTTCCAACTTTCTAACCGGTGCTTACCGATGACAAGTTTTTCTTTGGGAGCGCCCAACTTTACCCACAAATTGGAAGCATGATCCACATTCAACTGCTTCTGATACTGACTGTCTGATTTGGGCGAATATAGTGGAGCGTTATGGCCAGTTTCTTTTTCCCATTTTCCATGGAAATCGTACGCCATCACATTAATGAAATCTAAATAGGAGGCCACCGCAGGAACGTCGTATCCCCCTTTGATATTATCAGGACCTACTGGTACTGCAGCGGAAAGAAGCAGTGTAGGCTTTTTGATTTCCTGTGCTTCTGCTTCAAATGCTTCACGCAATTCTGGAATATAATGAAAAAATGCATAAAATCTCGATGAAAGGGCACCAAATTTAATTACAGATTAATTTTGGCCCAAATAATCAATGAAAATCATTCGTTTGAAAACCATCCACAGGGTTTCCATCTCTGAAAATATTGGTTTGCCTTCGTTCTCAATTCATTTGAGCTGAATTTGTCGTTTGATCACCCTTTACATTGTAAAATAAACGCAAAATCTAAATCAGATTCTTGTGGGAAAAACTATGCGCCTTGGAGTCGTAATTGCGATAATGAAGATTCCTTTCCAATACCTCATGCTGCTTAATTTTATACGCGCCGTCTAACAGTAAATGCCTGACTTTTTAATGAACTGCATAACTTAGATTTGCAGTCAGAATAAATTAGATTGTAGGTGTAATGAATGTATTTTCATATTTCGCATTGTTTAGTCCCGCGCCAAATTTTAAAAATATTTTAAAGGTAATAACATAATTTATAATGCTTGTTGTGTGCAAGCGAATAGCTGAATAAAAATATTTCAAGTTAAACGTTGAATGTTTTTGTCATTTATACCTTTTAATAATAAGACAAAGTTTTTCTTATCAGCCGTCCCACTTGGATATTCCCAATCCAGATCAAGACCATCAAAGCCTCTATCTCTCAGGAATGGAATTGCGCTGAAAATGAACGTTTGTCGTGCATACCTAGTGCTGGACATGTCCTTAAACTTTTTCGTTCCAAAGGACCAACCACCTAAAATTCAATGAAAGTAGTTGCAACTATTCAGCTAAAATGCGGATGTAAAAAAGTTTTTGTTAATGTCTAATAATACTTACCAATAGCCAACAGAGTTTTTAAATTAGGGTTGCCTTTCTTTAGTTTCTGGATCCTTTCGTATAAACCGACTTTTCCATCTTTGGTTTCATCATTGCTTTCAAACGACGAAAGCTTGCCCTTCTTCAACCAGCCGAAAGCAAAGATAACGTGTGTGCACAAGTCGGGCAAGATATCTTCTGGGGTAAATTTACCAACTTTGACCCTGAAGCAAATTATTCATGATTACTTCCTTCCTTACTTACTTTCTGAAAAAGAGTAAAGAACTACTGGAAAACATTAAAGTTATGCACCTGTATTGTGACCAATTTGTGTAGTAGCATACAACTTTGTAGCCATCTTTATCCTTCTTGGTCGTGGATGCGCTAACATCATTGTCTGATGGTTTTTTGTGTCCTGGTCTAGTTCTTCTGAATTTGCTTACGCTTGGCGCTACTTCCTGGTCTTTGGACACTGCTACTCTTTGCGATGATGATTTTAATGGACGCCGCAGCCTTCGGCGTGCAGCTGAAGAAAATTTTAAACTTTTTATTCTACGCCCATCATAGCTAAGGTCTCTTTAACCTAATGCTGATTTAAACTGGTGATAGCTTAATTTAAATAGTGTGTCGGTGTTCGATGCGTACTTTATTGAATAATTTTGAAGTTTGTCAAATTTTGTGCAAATAGTTAGGATGCAATAAGCTAGAATTGCAAAAACCGTAGACATAATTGTCCATAACTATTCAAGAACTGATAAATGGAAGCAAGTACCGCACTATCCAGGAAAACTCTATAGAAAATTAATGGTTTATAGAGTATATTTTAACATACATTTTTCAGTTAGAAAGTTTCACTATTCGTAGGGAAAGAAACGTTTTCATGCTGCAGCATATCTGTATAATTTAGGCACATTTTTTTATTCATTATCATATTCATAGCCAATAAAATAGGCATTTAAAGCTGGACCAAAAATTAATCTTTGACGGTCGAGAAAAACAAAGATTACACAAAACACAGAATATGTATTTACTTCTAAATTTCTAATAAAGTTCCTAAAGATAGATATGAAAAAGTGAAGTATTAAGCTTTAAGTCTATGAATTTATCAATATTTTAACAATAACTGCGGAAAATATTTTTCGAATCTACCTATTTAAGCATTTTTGCAGACAAATTTAATATTCTTGCGTACGTGTTTGCGTTTCTACGTTCAATTTTTTACAACCTTTCAGTCTTAGCATACTAAGTTGCCAATGAAACTATCTGTACATTGCCTAAACCATGTGTTAGCATGAAAATCATTCTATTTTGTGCTATAAGCGCGTGTTTGCATTGTTATTTGCGATTCCTTCATATGAAGAAATATATCTGGGTCTAGTAAATGAGAAACGTATATTCACTTACCTCTTTCTGAATTGGAAATTTGTACTAACAGTATAACAACTAAACATATAAGCAGAAGTGACCTGAGTTTACACCTAGGCCGTGGTATCTGAAACAAACAAAATCTAATTAATTAAGAAATTAAATAACTAAATTATTTGCAAAATTACCAAACATTTCTCAAATTGGGTTAAATTGTAAGCTGTGGTAAGGTGGCATGCTGGGTAAATAATGTAAATTATTTTTAATTCGTCATTTGGCAAGAAATAATTTACCGGCCTTGAAACACTGAGATAAAATTTACCAACAGTCAAATTTTAAGAAAGCTTAAAAAATCATCGGTAAACTATCTATTTTAAAAACTGCATTGAACAATTCGTTCTAACGTATTTCTGATTATTGTTATTATTTCAAAATTAGTTGACCGACAATTGACCCAAAATAATGATGTGAATCAAATCGATAATCTATCTCATCATTATGGCATATTAATGATTTACGCGCAAAAAAACTTTCTATTCAGGCATGGATTGTAATTGACTAACAAATTCCAATTAATTTAATGAAAGGACTTTGAGTATTCAACCAATACAAATTTTTAAGCAAATACCAAAATTAGAGCTAATTGAAGTAGAAAATATAGTTTGGCGGAGAGATCTATCGGAAATTAGTCATTACATTCATTCAAGGGATTGCTTCGACATACATAAACATAAATTTAGTTTTCGATTTCTATACCGAGTAATTAAAAGTTTATTTAAAAAAAAACTTGATAAATTATGTAAAAATGATTCTGTGGGCTTTCTAGTGATGGGCAACACGTACGTAAGAATGTAATATTTTGAGTCAATACATTTCCAATAATCCTGTTTTCATTATTTTGCTTCAATTAGCACATAGAGTTCTTTTGCTAAACTAGTGTACTTTGATTACTTACTGCTGGGCTTTCATTACAATAATTCAATGGTACCCAGACTTTCCCATTGTTACTCAAATCCGATGCGAAAATAAATAGAAAGCGTTATCTGTGCGTACACCGTTAACAACCCGTAGATGGACAAAGATTATTTTACTTGGTTTGATTTTCTTGGTAAATTCAAACAATTTTAGATGTAACGTAGGTAATAATATCAAATACGCCATTCCAATGCGACATTTTGAAATGTTTGCATGTTCCGATAAACCAAATGATCACCTTGTAATCTTAAGTTTGCTCATTAATATGTGTACGAAATCTGCGAGCAAATTGTTTAATGTACTAAATTATCTCTATTTCATAAGAAGTAAATCAAATGTTGATTAATTGCTGCCAGACCTCGCCTTCATGCGATTTAACTGAAAATGACTGCATACAAGCCTGCAAATATTGTCGGCATACTTAGTTGCTAGCCTTGCATTGCGACAACTGGGTGGGTTATTGTTACAATTATTATTGATCTTTCCTTATTCTCATTTATTACTTATTTGCAACGGGAAAATATTAAACAAGTTTTATTATTACGACTCTATTAAATTCTAACCATTTTCTTGCCATTTATCTGCATATGTGGCCGCCATTATTTGTTTTATACAAATTTGATACAAATTGTCACTAAAACTTTATCTGCCATTAAACAATGTTTTAATTACTAAAACGTTTACATTTAAGAACAACAAAATCTTAAGCAATACAAAAATAGCAATCAAAAAAGCGAACTCAAATCTCTTAAAATAGTCAGAATTTAAAATCAACGCTGATTAAAAGTAAAAGTAAACTGCAAATAGATCCCAAATTTAGTGAGATGAAGTCAAAAAAAACCGTATTATTAAAAAGTACACACATTTATGTTCATGTTGTATGTAATATAAATAAAATGCCTTCATCAAAAAGTCACTCAAAAGAGACTTTGTCAGTTAAATTGTCGCACAAAAACTTCTCCATTCACTAACAAGAACGGTTTCCAATCATGAGGCGAATGCCACCCAATTTTCCTGCTGAAGCTACAGATGAAGAACGGAAAAAAGCCAGAGATAGTGTTATTACAAATGTGGCATTATTCGGCATATTTGTGTTGATCATTCGGCTTCTGCCGTTCGCCTTTTTGAATAAAGATAGTTTGGATTCTGGTCCCATAGTGAAAAGCGTTATTAAATCCCGAAAATGTTAGCAATGCTCCAATAAAACTATTCACTTGATGGTTTCCTGACTCTCATTTCATCCTTTTAACCATGTTCATCACCTGTGGTAAGAAATGAATTGTATAACATTTAGACTGCATCGGCTTATTAAAGCTTTATTACTTAACGTTGAGCCAACTTCTTGAATAACAGCACGCCAGCCGAAGTGACCATGTGCAAATTTTACCAAGCTTTTATATACAGGGACTTTCACTTTGTCGGTAAACCGAGTAACAAAAACCATAACGGTCGGACATGGAACATACTGTACAGGTGAACAGGAATTAATGTTGCAAGTTTCTGGTGCAGCATTCTTAAGAGTAAATGGCTTGAACCGGTACTAACGAGTATTTGTCTACTAGTAGGAATGGTGTGAACTGGTATAATAAAACAAATTTTGATTGATCTACTAACAAGATAGATATCAATATAACTGGTATCAAGGCCTCATTAATGTGCGTGAAGCAAGAAGGAACTAAAATGAAGGTAATTACATCAAACTAGCTGCAATAAGATGCTTAAAAGCAGGACGTGTCCTCATTTTTTTTAAAATCTTGCACAGCTGCATAAGCACCAAACCGTGAAGCAATCATTTAGATGCATTCAAGGTATATTCGCGCCCTTTAGTAGGCGTTATGAATCTATTTCAGGACAAAAGTCTTTAAAATGTATAGACAAAATGCTACCACATCTTTGCGGAGGTGAAAGTATGATGATTGATCTAAGTCAAAAGTGGACGGTTTTAAAAATACCTGTCAATGTAAAATAAAAAAAATAAAAAACAATTACTCTTTTTATTGGTAATGCCTATTACTGTGTGAAGGAAATTTTATACGGGCTGTTTTCTAAGTATAAAATATAAATTTACTAATCGGTTTAAGCACATCAGACATGAGAAATCAAATGTTTTAACAGCATTGTTGCGAATCCGTGGCTCATGTGAATCAAAAGGCTTTGTATTTAGTGTTACAATTAACTAATCGCACGTTCTTGAGTCAATCGAAAAAACAATGCCCAGAATTCTACTAATCATTTCAGACATGAATATTTAAAATACTATGAATGAATGAAACTATACTCTTAAAATAACAGAGAATTTTACTGAAAAAATACGCAAGGCAAATCAAACATCACAAAGAGTTTCCAAAGGATTTATTTGCCTTTGCATAAAAAGCCAATTGTTGCTAACATTTAAATCATCCAAATTTTTTTAAACATTTTTAACGTTTTCAAAATATTCTGTTACAGGACTTAAGTTCACTTCAGGACCTTAGAGTTAGCTATATATCACATTCGATTTAGAAAACAAAACACATTACAAAATATCTGGTTGTAGAATTTATGATTTTTTTAAATTTAATTTGAATAGTCTATTTTTGGTTCTCCACATCTCCAAAATACGGTATATAAACGTCCTGTTCCAGAATATAATTCTGAACATTTGCATACATTATATTTCTTATGTTCGTTCATAACAGAGCGAAATCAGATTATTTTGTTTAGTGACACTAAAATTACAATAAGATTTTTTTAAATAGCTTATAATAATAAAAAAGATAACAGGAAACGTTTATAACGAACAAGAACAGCTTATTGCTTAAAATCAGACTTATTGCAATATACTGTTTGTACATAAATATAATTTTATTTATATTTATATTCAATATTATGCAGCCAAATTTCTAATGGAGTTCTATTGCTAGTAAGTAACAAAAATAATGTTTAAATTGTACAGTGTGTCCCATATTCACATACTCAAAATTGTACTGTGACATTCTTTGGCTCAAAAGAAGCCGATCTGACCTACTTTTTACAAAACAAAATATCTGGTTGGGCAAACTTCTTCCAAAAAATATGATTTTTTTGTGATACTTGTAGACTTTCTAGATGGATTTTACTAAAATTTGCAACATATTTTTTGCAACAGTGAGCTCATATTTTCTTGATATAAAAACTTGCATAACTTTTTTTTGGTAGGTGAAAAATTGGCGGAATTAATTAGTTTTTTAATCTAGAATCTGTCAGATATTGCCATGTTCTTTGCAATATATTATAGCATTCATAATTTTTGAAAAAAACCAAAATTTTGCTGTTTTCTTGTTATTTAATAATATCAGATCTTAACATTAAATGTAGTAAGCTATTATGTTTTTTCATAACAAATTAATTGTGAAACTCTTATGAAAGACTGGTCTAATGGAAAAAATGACTATATGGTCAAAGACTTTTGAGTTTAGGAATCCTTAAAGAACAAAATTTACGGCACTCCTGTAGATTTCCAAGAACAATGATTTCGTAGAATTCAAAAAGATACGAGCGTAATACAGAATGGTTCAGAAATGTTAAGTAACACTCAATTCAACTTCAGTCGCTCTATTCACATTTTCATGCAACAAAGAGGATATTGGAATCGATTGTTGATGGGATCTGATTTCATTCGAGAATTGCGTCTTTCTTGAGAACGTGTTTTTATTCATGAAAAATTTCGAAAAATTATTAATGCTTCCACTGAACGAAATAGAAGTTTTTCCCGCTACCCTGTAAAGAGTTCTAGTTATTTTTGGACTAAGACACTCAATAATTTTTCATTTGCCCAAAGCCGACACACATAAGAGATTCATCAAAAACGATAGAAACCGCAAATATCAGCGGCAAGTGTCATTAAAATCAATTGTAACATTCCTCCAATATTACAAGAATATAATTTATTTTAAGGACTTTGTTCATCGAAAAGCCTGAAAAGTTAGGTTTGATCGTTTTCTTTTGACCGAACGAATGCCGCAGTACTTTCCCGATCAGTTGCTTACGGGACATCTTGATGTTTTCAAGATTAAACATATGAAAAGAACCATCAACATACATTCATCAGTGGTTAAAATGAAAATTTAAAACTCAAAAAATGCGGAATGTCCAGTATATTTAATACATTTGGAATACTGAGATATAAACGTATTCAAAACGATGCCTTTATGAAATAATTTGTTAGTAAATAATATTAGTCAATTATTGTAAACAGCATTTGTAATTTTGAACAGAACACACGTGCACCGAAAAATACATGTCGTCTGGTAACTTGTGCTAGTCAGTAGAGACAGCAGTCCCACATTTTGGAATAAAATATTAACGGTTGGATTGGCCAGTTGGAGGGCTCTGTTGTTTCGTCATGTAAGATTAAGAAATTCTCATCAAATTAATTAGCAGATAAGGGCAAAGTTCCAGATCGGAAGAACCTGGCAATTCTGAACTCCTGAATTGCTCATAATTAAAGCATTATTAATTAACTAAGTCTTCGGAAACAAGATAAAACATTTAAACTTTAAAACGGCCAAATGAAAAAGAATATGTCCACTTGCAGCAGAGTATATATTCAAATTGCCGAAACACATTAAAGAAGATAAATCGCAAAGTATAGTTAACAGATTTTTTATTCTTTGAGCCAAATATTTTCTTTGTAATGTCTATATTTATGTAGGTATATAAACAAAAATTCTACTTATTGTAGAAGAACGACGCACGTAGGCACTGTGGCAACCCGCTATTTATAATACTAATTACAAAAGATAATATAAACATTTATACAAAACAGAAAAAATTAAATATCTGTTGTAACTTCTAAATTAAATCTGGATATACGCGGTGCTCAAACTATGTGGAATAAAGCTGTATCTTTCACCAGAGGCATGAGGGTCTTGATGCGTAACGAGGACTTATGAATAAAATTGGTGTTTTATCACTATTGAGTAATAACTCAGAGCTGAATTGTTTCGTATTATATACCTTCAAACTCATAATAAGCGAGCTTATCAAGTTAATTTAATAACTTTGAAAAATTGTTATAACGTATTTTCCTCGTAACGGCAATCGTGGCTAGACCTAATTAATGCGATCGCTTTAGGCACGGCACAATGGGGCGTATTTATAAAATGAAGTATTAAGTAACTGATCTAGAAACAGTGATCTACAAAATACATAACCGTTTGCCCTGATTATGGGTTACAGCCGACCACCTGACATTTTATTCTATATATTTTTAAAATTCTTAATAATGCTGAGTAATAATTGAGACGTACTTCAGCTTTAACTATGCCTTTGCCAAATTATTATTGGGCGAAGCATTAATAAATCAGATCTGAATTTGGTATTCGCTTTATATGGCATATCAGCTCGCCAGGCCATTACAACACAAAATACAAGTCGATTAATCTTGACAGAAACTGGTCAATTTATAAAATTGTTACGCTCATGACCATACCATATATAGTTGTCGGAACAGCAGTATGTACAAGAAACCATGGTGCGACTAGGAAGCAGACCGCAATTCCAATATAGGGCTTTATTACGCCAGACGAGGTCAGTAGACTATAAAGGCCTGTACTATTTTGACGATAAACCATAAAAAGACAATAAAGTACAGGTATTTGTCCCAAGAATATAAAAAACATTTCGTTTTATTTTAAGGCAAATATTTAGTAAAATCAGTTTTAACAATTTATTATATCTTGTCAGTACATTTGCATTCCTCTACCCACAAAACCAATCGGAAATTGTTAGCGTTGATCTATTTAAGATTTAAGTGATCGTTTCTTGATCGTTCTCCTTGAATTCGAACAAGCTATTTTGCAACAACCGCCTATTTGAATAATGGGTTTCTTGTATTATACCAGCAGAATTATTTGCAATAATGGTGTTTGTTTCGTTATGCCATATGACTTTAAATTTAGGTTTCAACAAAAGTAATGTATTTTCAGAAAAAAATGCTAACTATAGCCAATCTAGGAAAAGTTTACTTTCGAATAATTTTTGAAATGGCCCAGCTAATTAACAAGATTTTAAACTGAACTTAGAAAATATTTAAATTCCAAAATGGCTTCAAACGTTCAGAAATTCGCCTAAAAAACTGCAAACAACGACAGTAAGCATGATTTATTTTCTGAGGATTCTCCTCAAATCATATGTCATGTGAAGTGTGTGAAAATGCAAACTAAATATTATTTGGTTTGCTAAAGACAAATGTTTAATCATACAACTTCATTGAACTGACCTTCATTAAAAGTAAAACGTTTAAGAAATAATATTATGACTGTGATGTAACCTCACTACCGTTAAAATAGTTAGAAAGGTATTGATTGAGTCACTTATTTCCAGTCGTATTATGTTTATGTATTATTCCAAATTTGTTGTAAATAGTTGTGGTCTGAGAACTTCATAGTAATCAGTGCACTAAAGTATATTGTGGTTTTGGTTGGAAGAGCCACTTTCACTGTTTTCCTTATTATTTAAATTTCTTATTTTCATTATTCCACATACATGTTTAATCATTGACTAGTGATTTTGTGTTTCAAAAAGCTTACTGTTACTAAGTAAATGAAAAGATTCAAATTTTTTTGACAACAAACTTGTATGACTTTTAAAAGATAAAGAATATAAAGATTAGTGCCTTAAAATATAATATATATATATAAAAAAGGAAAATACAAGTCTTGAAATGTTTAATACTAGTGAAGCATGTGAAGAAACAATTCCATTGCGTGTTATTTGTCTGCTCTTGCAAGCAATCAATTAAACGAATTTTTACCAAGAGTCATAATTTGTTTTTAACAAAAGTTCATGTACTAATTTAATTTAAGCGATCAAAGTGTTTCTACTTTACCATTCCGCAAAGGTAGTTGCATTAATTTGCTATAACCCAACAGGAACGTACCTAAAAAAGAGGTGAAATTAGAAATGTTATGGCATATTGATTATCTCTTTAAAGATCTAATAATAAAGATTAATTTTTCTTTCAAGGCAAATATTCAAATCAATTAATCAATAAATTAATTAATCAATAAATCAATTAAAAGTGTATACGCGCCATACAATCTAGAATTATCTATTTAAGAACAGATCTATGAAAAACCTATCTGACTCGCACCAGATGAGATCTAGAAAGCTGAATTAGTGTTTATAAAATTACTCTTAGGCATTTTGTCTATAAAACCAAAATTCTACTCTTCAATGAAATTGCATCAATTTTATTGGTAAACGATGTAGAATATGCAAATTTTTTTTACTGTTATATTTTTGCTAGTCACCATTCGCAATAAATATTCGCTTCTTTAACTTCTATACTATACTCTTCAGTTCCTTAAAGTTTTGCCTTTCTGGATATTTATGTGTTTTAAGCAAACATTGGAACAACACAGAAAGTACTGGGAGAAGACACCGCGACTCTATACCGCAAAGCAGTTGGTGGGACCTCCACAACCAGTACGTAAAAACGAACTGCTAGGTCTCAGAAGGCAAAAAATAAGGAGGATAGTAGCCTTTTTAACAGGACACGCCCCCTGCAAAAAACACCTTTTCAGGATGGGACTGAGCAATCAACCGACCTGCAGGGGTTGCGAATTAGAGGACGAAACTACTCTGCATGTTATGTGTCACTGCACGTCATATGCAACAGGTAGACGAAGACTCCTGGGAGGGGATGAATGCGAACTCCCCTCAAGACTCTTCTGGAATTAATTTAATATACAGGGATAATGAAGGAGTAAAAGTACGAGGGCACAATAGGACAAAAATGACCGCGGTGCGAGGCCAAACACCACCTCGGCGGTGAGGAAAGGGTTTTAGTGGGTAAACAGCTTAGCTGGAGTCCCACACATACCAGAGCGACAGACCACCAGCTCTGGGAGTGCATAAAAGAGCATTTCCCAAACCTCACCGGAAAAAAAAAAGGAAAAAAAAAGAGAAAAAAAAAAGCAAACATCCATACTTAGTTTTGCATTCTAAAAACTACTAACTTTTAGTACATTTATAGTGCTTATTTAGATGCTAATCCGTCAGAAGCTATGTTTTACAAACTGCGGTCAAATATTATAGAGGGATGTAGTTGCGTTTTTCGAAACACGGTCGATGCAAAAAAATGTTTACTTATTAGAAATATATTTATGTAAAATTTTTGTTTTGGAATATTCTATATAACTTGATCAATCTCTATAACTTGATGAAGATGCCAAAAATTATAACGCAAACAAAATATAGAACAGTAAATAAGTTAAATACTATCGGTCCAAAAGAGAACCGATAGTACATATTTCAATACATAAATACATTGAAAATTTAAACTATCTTTTATAAATGATGTATTTTAAATTTTATAAATCGAATCACAAATAACCGGAACAGAAAAAATTATAAATTAACTTCAACTTAGCCACTAAATTACTAAGCAAAAGTCGTTGTACCTGAGGCAGTACCACTAACATTACTTTACTACAAACCCAAGTGGAAGTCTTATAATGTCAACTACCTACATTGTCTTTGTTTATATTATTTTTACCATATGGCATAATATATGCCTTTAGAAAGCTAAGAGACAAACACTCAAGTCATTGTTTCATAATTATCTTGTAAATGTCTTATTTGTGTTTGCGGTATAACAATTTTCGTATGCTAATATTTCCGGTTAATAAATTGTCTAATAGGAAATGGAAGTAAGTGAGTTTTTAATTTAAATCGTAATTCACTAAACAATATTGTGTTTTTGCCAGGAAAATTTTCCTTATTCCGTCTCTTAATCAAACGAATTTAATATATAATGTTATTATACAATATGCTACAAGCAGTAAGTTTAGCGACTTTTGTTGTTGATTTTTGTAACAGTTGTTTTTGCATCAACATCAACCTCAGGTAAAACGCGTAGTTCTTGAGGATACTTTGCTCCCTAAAGAAAGTTGTCGAATACTTTGAATATAAATATAATTTGAAAATATGCGAGAATGTTAAAATATGCACTCATGAGTAAAAAATAAACTGAATCTATTTTAACAAAAAAATGCAAAATTATGGAAAGCGTTTTAAGAGAAAATTAGTATTAACCATTTCTACTAACACGTGATATATTTATGGCGACATTATAAGTAGCATCTAAAATGTGCTGCACGCATGGGATTTATAGAAAATTTCTCCTATGGTATTTTGCGACTTTAGACTTTAAACTATCATTACCGTTCCTCTTAGCTGAACTTATAAAGACGTTTCGTATTGCTTCACTTCCACTTGGCTATGCATGATGAGGCCAATTAAAAATGTCAAGCTGGTTGAATTTATCTTCATTTACCTAAAAGCTCCAATAAATAAACATGTTACTGAGTTCGTCCATGCTTCAAATGTGGTTAGTTCATAATAATATTTACGAACGCTTTTAGAAAAATGTGTTTCAAGGTAAATTATCTTATTTTGAATCAGATGGCAGCTTTTATTCTGGTTTTCCAAATAATTGACTGTTCTACTGCTTTCTTCAGTTCAATTACCAAACTCGTATAATTTTTATAACATTTGCCACATTAAAACCATCTTCGTGAGATAGTGTAGGAAAAATTTCATTAATTAGATACTAATGTTAAATTTTGTGCACGCATTCAGTAAGCAATTATGACGAGGCAACCTATAAGTAGATTCGACCAAAATCATTTATAAAAAATTGCTTTCAAACTGTCTATTCAAATTAATTCAACATTCAGCTTAAGTATTACTACAATAAAGGCTAATCGGTTTAGACGATAGCCTAATTTATAGATATTGAAAACGAAAGCTGTTTATTAATAAAACTTTTCAACCGGTAAATCTACGGGCATTTACTTCGCATTCCAATAGTGAAATAACGGTTTGTAGAAATTTTATGAATCGTCTGTATCCATGATCGTGCATTTAAGTAATGGATTTTTAAATGCAATTAGAATAAATAACAAGTAATTATACAATTCCTTCCATAGCGTTTCTACACGACAAATCTAATTTATTCTGGTATGGGTTAAAGTATTCTGGTATAGGTATTCTGGTATGAGTTAAGTGTGCCTTAGGAAAGTTTGTTTGACGACCACAAAGTTGAATATTTTGCAACCTGCATTAATATTCAACTGCACAGAAGTTAAGTTTCTCTCCTAAAGCCCAAATATATACCGTATTCATAGTTATATATGTTAAATACACCAAACTGTTCATATTTAACAAAGTTTCAATGCAACCAGGGCATACCAGAGCTTCTTCTGAATTAAACATTTTTAATATGTGAGTAGTTTAAATAAATCGATGTGCAGTAAAAGAAAACTTATTTGACTGACACTATTGCAGATCGTGAAATTGTAAAATGCATATCTAAATCCCAATTTAACCAGACTTTCTCTTATGTTACACTTAGTTTATATTGCACACAACAATGTCGAGTAATACTCACAGCGTAATGCAAAGTCTGTGAATGTGAACTAGTTAAATTGCTTTGAGATTATTTGCAATATCACTTGCATTCAGTGCTTTGAATTTTAGAAACTGCTACAGGAATTCACATGTCTTGCATAGAATAATTTAAATAGCAATAGTTTAGGAAATAAATTATATGATATTTTGCATACAAGCATTGTTATTAAATGAATGAAACTTACAAAAAATATTTTCAGTTTCGATTTCGCACTGAATTTATTGAATATTCCATCAAACTGCGAACATTTAAAGTAATATTTAAAAGAATGTAGATCTTCTTGATATATGTAGGCAGTTTTACACAAATTGACGAGCTGAATATTTTAATTCCTACTTCGACCTTCCTAGCTAGTGAAAATGAATGTTTTAACCCAACGACTGACAAATCTAAGCGTTAAAGTTTAATGACTATTTAATGGCAAACGAGAAACATTTATGGAAAGTAATCGTTGTTTCCGAACTTTGCTTTCAATTGTAGTAAACGTTTTGAATGCATTTCTCTGTTTGTAATGTTTTTGTTCAATTGCCAATAGAGTGTTTAATCAGGAGGCAGTTAAAAAATTGTCACTCGTCTACGTTTACTAATTTCTTTTGTATAAATAATATGAAACAAACCCTTTATCCTTCTCTGAGTAATTGCGGCGATGAAAAAATTAAAATCCAGTTTGCGACTTCAAGGATACAAACTGCTCATCAAATAAACATTTTTTAAAAGAAAACTCATTTGCATTCAATGCGATATTCATCTCACATAAGCTCATTACCGCTCTTTATCCAAACCAAAACCCATAATTTAAATAAGCTCATCTCGCAGAAAAGTTTTGAAAAATGCAAAGCACAATTACCGGGGCTTTGTTAGGCTGAAATCGATGTAACCTTACTAACTTGCAGAAAAAATGTGCGGTAAAGATGTGACTCTTTGAAGGTTAATACTCGAGTAATAAGCTGGGATGCATAATTCATGGGGTATATGTATACAAAGATTAGTTAATATTGTCTGTCGGATCAATGCCAATTTGGTCATGACTGTTAAAATCCTTTACACATCGGTATGCATTGCTGTTGTTAATCTAATAGGATGTAGAAATTTATTGAAGATATTCAAATTATTCGCAATTGAAGTTTTAAGCTGAATTTGTTGCATGAGTTATATTTGCGACTTTTGAATTTTTATTTTTATTTTCACAAATACAATACTTCCTTTAGCTCTGACTTCTCTGACTACTATAATTATGCGTTTAGCAAGTATATATAAGTTACAAAATGCAAGTTAGCTTAAATTATGATAGTCCGGGCAGTTTAGAGGTTTAAGCGTCACATAACTCATGGCAGAAGTGTTCTTACATGACAATAAAAATATATTTAACAAAATGAATAGATTGAAAATTTTTTAACTCTTCACTAACAAAGAAAGCAGAAAGCTGAGTTAAGCGTTATTGCTCAGGAGATATTACTTAAAAACTGGTATAATTGGTGTACTGATTTATTTAAATTCACAATTAAGCAAACGCACCGATTCCATTATTCATAGAAATATGTGAAACGTTTTATAAGTAGACAATGATCCATGAGTTTAACTTTACATAACGGTCCTCATACATTTATCATGTGGTTTCAAAAAAACTCGGTCTTTGCCGCGAAAACCCAATTTGCGATACTAAATATGCAGTTAGTTCAAAATATTTTTTTAAACTTCCAACACAATCATCCAGCTAAAAGTCGTACCATATTTGATTTTATTTTCCGTGACAAGGCTGATAAAATGTGGTTTTAATTAGCATTTTATTTTTAAATATTCGGTTATGTAAGCAGGTTAATAACTCAATTTCACTTTTTTAAATTTGCATTTTCTGTTATTTGTCCGTTTAGATCTCTTGCCTTCTTATATAGTATAGAAATACGATAGCAGATTCTTTTGCAGTCAATAATCGAACACTTCCTAATACCACAACAATCAACAGTAGTGTCAAGTTGAAGAATGCCAAAGAAAGAAAATAAAAGCCGGTTTTGCTTGTGATAAAATATCTAAACCTTGTATACATACTTTTATTTATTAACATACCTAAATTTATATAAATTTAATAATACAATTTTGTCAAACTATATAGTTTTGGAGTTGAAGGCTACTTATATTCAATATTAGTTTGCTATCCTTAACCTTTAACCAAACTGAATCTGACCAAATGATGTCATAGATTTATTTTCATCAACAAGATCGGCCTTAAATGTTTGCGTCCTTTGATGTTATTTACATAATTTTCGGCTTTGATTTGTTGTGGGGATTAATTCGGTAAACATTAATGCATTTTAAGATTTCCCGGTATTCTCTTATTATATAACTTGAAGGTTTCCAAACACATTCCTAAATCTGCGGTCTAAAACAATGTAGTAGCTGTTATATTGCAAAAATATTGCGAGCAACAAACTTCTTCTTTTTAAAACATTAAATATTTCCGTTCTATTTACCAATCGTTTCGATGGCGTTGAACGATCGAGCAAATGCTAGTTTTTCTATTAATTTAATATATCAGTAACTAATTGAGAAACTTGATCGCTTAGGTTTTTGAGAAACATTGAATAATAATTAATTTTGCCAATATAAAACTGTGGTAACAAAAATAAAGGCTCTAATTTGAATGCTATTTTCTATATTATTTATTTTTTATCTCTATAGAAGAATATATTAGATATTATTTTTAAGAATGTAATTTATAGTCGTAGTATCGAAGTCGTTTTTAGTAGTAAATGTTTAATGTTTATTGATGAGATAAGAATCTGAGAAAAAGGTAGTCGCTTCTAATTGCCCCGATTTTCAGCATTGAAAGTATTGATATATTGAAATAATTGCAAATCTAAAAAGTTTTTGACTTTTTCGGTGAACACATGCCGGAAATATCTTAATAAAGAAACCCAGACATATTTTTTTGGACTACTTTCACGTTGTGGATAATTAAATTGTTGAATTTTATTATTTTTACTCAAACGTTACACTTTCTTAGCTCCAAAAGAGGGTTATTACGTGACATGGTTGCAAAAGCCAAACAACAAGAACAATCTCAGAGCGGCATCTCTAAACAGGTAAAAGTGTTTCAGCGTTTCCTGTCTTATTAGTTTTATTACTTGGAACTAAAGGTTTCACAAATGATAACTATCGACACTGCAACACCTCCTAAAGTGTGATGAAAGAAGATTTGCAGATTTAAGTTGAATTGAGTTAAAAAATATTATCAGCAAAACTAATACTTTTTTACGGTTATATACCTTACCCATTTTCAATTTAGCCTGAATTTAAAAGTTGGATTGTGGTAATTCTCATTGCTCTTCCGGCTCATGTGCTAGTTCAATCAAGTGCAAGTTTCGAAATAATGAGATTGTCTGATATCTACAAGTGCAGTTAATTTCGCCCCATATTTGTAGCTGAATTATAAATTGATGAAAACATAAAATCTTTAATATTCTTTGCGCAACATTTACATTTGAACGTGCCGCACTATAGCGCTTCCTGTTGAGACTTTAACGAGTTTACGGTTTGTGTTTACATGGCTTGAATTGTGAAGTTTTACACTTTACGGAATATAACTGCCAGAATATCTATTCGTTATTCTCTTTTTCCACTATCCAATTTTTAGTTAAATGCCAACAATAAGAAAAACAAGCAAAAAAGAAACATTTAGATGAAATCTCATGTGGTACTTATATAAACTGATTATTGGCTTTTTGTTATGTTTTTTACAAGTGATTTTGGTCGTTCAAAAGTGCCAAAAATTTGGAAATTGTAAGATCAAAATAAGCGACAAATGCTCTATCCCAAAATTTTAATTGAGTTGAAAATTCAGTTTAAACTTCTACTTGTTCCTAATTTTGATCTTTTACTGGTGATTGACTAGGAGCATAAAAATGACTAGACTTGGCAATTTAGCACTAGCGCTCGAAATATTTTAACTTCTCCTTATTTGAATGGTTTTAGCGAAATGTTTTTAATAATTCCTAAAGCTAATACCACAACTGCCTGAAACGTTTTAATAATTCTCATGAACACTTAGTATGTATAACTGTATTTGTACTACGGACATGAATAAAAATTAATGCGTTAATTTTTATGCACATGTGGTATTTAAAAAGAATTTTTGTCTGATGTAATTAGTTGTTGTTTGATTCTCAGAAGATTTGCTTGCATTCGTTTTACCTGAAATGTACCATTGATTAATTTTAACTGTATTCGTTATCATTAGAAAAATTTCGTTATAGCTTTATTCTGTTTATGAATTATGTTAAGGAAATATTGAACTTTTAGATAATTCAACATATAGTATAGCTTATCTAAAAAATCAAATTATATTGTCACACAATTTTGTAATGAAAATTTGTAATCGACTTATTTGAAAAATATAAAATTTGTCAAGCGACACCGTTCATGCTTATTCGCCATTCGGAAGAAACTCAATCTTAGAAAGTTAAACTCAGTTTTTAGGTCCTCCAAGATATTATCATGTTAGCTCATATCTTCTGCTCGCATTTTTTCCCTTTTTCTCTTTAATACCAATAAACTTTCCTAAAACCATTTTCGGTTGCTACACTCCAATTCAAATGTTCTTGCATTCACTTGAAATACCTACTGAATTCCGTTGGTTTTCTCGACCTAGTTAGTTTTTCGTTCATATGAAAATCGTGATCATCAATTGAACTATTGTGTCAATGTGGTTAGTAAATACAGTTTGCAATTATCATGACATTCTCTAGAGAAGAAGCTTAGAGTAAGTACACAGATGCCGAAGAGAATAACTTATTCATTCACCAAGATTACTGGCGGCATTTAAGTAGCAACTGTAATATTTCATCTCGAGATCACGAAGTGTCCAAACCTACACGAATCTCAGATCCACGCGACCACTTTGAATGAATGCATCCTTTTTGGGTCATCAGGCTAGTGTAGCAACCGTAGAGAACGAGACTGTTTGTCTTTTGCACCAGGCTGAACAAAAGATCGATCTGAAGAGTTTCAGTAGCACATGTTTGTTTGTCCAACTTAACACGCAACCCAATAAAGTGATGGTAAACGAATTAGTTTCGGAATATAGTGTCAAAATTTTCTTCTATATTAGGCAACAAAATGCCACTTGGCAAGTTTTTCCATGTCGCGTTTTAAACGATTAACTACTAACGCAACGGTTCTTTGCAATAATTAAATTATGCCTAAGGTTCATAAAATGGGTGGCTCAAGGCAATCAGCCACTTTTTACGATACAGTTAAATTACCTGTTCATGTCCAATCCATGGAACTTACACAGCTTGCGTACTGTGCAGGTGAATATTATTATAGTTTTATTTTTTTTAATATCTGATGTAATGTGTGCTAGCCTTTAAGTAAGCCCTAAAACTAAGTGTCCAGTTAGTTATGCTCAATAAACCGGACAAGGACTTTTTCGAACCGAGGAACGATTATTTTGAGGTTTATGCTAGCAATTGAGAAATTGGTTGATAACAGAGCAAATTTTGGGAATATTACATTCGAAAATTGCTTAGTTGTGCTACTTAATAGTAAGCAGCGATTTCTCCAAATATGCACCAGAAATATGGACTAAAGACTATTAGCCACGTCAGAAAAGCCAAGTGAAGTCCAAAATGAAGAAAACTGCTTCAGAACCTTTGTATAAACGAATAAGATGGAGCAGGTTTAGTTTTTAGTTCAAAATATTGAAAAGTGGATGAAAGGTAGCAGGTAATCGACTAATGTTATTGCAATGAAATTAGTAACAAGGGCTCTTATATTTACTAATTATATGGGGATCAGCAATAGAGTAAGTTTTAGTAGGTTACACAGGTTGTAATGTAATGAAATTATTAAGTTAATTGCTCACAATTATAGTGCATGAATATTATCTAAAGATGATTAAACATTTGTATCTCACTTCTTAAACTATTCGTCTGAAAGCATAGAATTTAATAAATTATTTATAACAAAATTATCAACCTCTAAAATTCAGTTTATTACTTCCTGATAGGAATTAATAATGAATCAATTAATAAAACTTTCCGTCATTTAATCTCTACAAAACTGTGATTTTAGCACTCAACACCTCCAATTTAATAGTTTAGTAAAAAAATATGCAACAATTACTGGAAACGTGCATGATTTCTTGAGCTCTTAAGACTGGAATTGTGTTCTTAGCATAACCTATAGCTCAAAACACATAAAAGACATTTTGTTTTGGTAAGTGCAGTATTTAAATTTTCCCGTCAGGGTCTTCCATAAGGTTAAGCAAGAACATTGATTTCCTACAACAGATATCAGAAACAAGAGCAGGTCTGAAAAAACTCAAGGCTGGTGGTCCATAATTAAAAGTGAATGTTTCGGTTTTTCTTGAGCATTATATACAGGGTTTAGTGAAGACTATTTAGCGGACAGCAATTAATTTGGTGTTAACTGAGGGTCGAGTCGATTAAAAAATTTATGCAATATTATTCAACAGTCAATTGTACAGCCACTCAATAAATCAATCATATATTCGGGTCTTAGGCTAAGTAAATTATATGTTGCACCTAGGTCACACACAACCTGTATGTGCAAAGAATATAAAAAAAAACAAAAACATACAAAAAGAAATAATACTATGTTTATATAAAGGAAGCAAAATTATTTATGATAAAAAGTTGAGAAATTAGAGCAAATTAAGATATGACCTATAATTGTTGTATATAATTGGCTTACATTTTTTGGCGAATATTTTATAGTTTGAGTTAGTTTTTATGCTAAGACGGAGAGAATTGTATACTTTTGGGCCTAAACTTGTTATAAATCTTTGATTGCCATCCCTTCTGTAGAAAGGAACAACCAAACTCTGAGTCGACACCCGTCTGGTTTTGTACGTGTGCTCAAGTTTTATGAGAACATTTTCATTCTTGTACAAGAAGAGACACATGTTGATATATGCCAAAATGTTTGAATATATTGGCCATTTACACACTAAAGTGGTGTAGGTATATAAATTTTCAAGAAAATCTTTAAATGTCCCAGCTGGAATGAGAGACGGCAGCTTTTCAGTTCTTAATCACTCGAGGTAATCAGGCTAGATAATTTATTTCCAATTAAAACGGAATATTCGAAAGCATGTTGTTTATCGATGTCATCTAAGTTAAAGTGTAGACATTTGAAAGATTTGCCGGACCTTAGAAATGTTATTATCAATAATGAAAAAATGTCTGTATTTTGGACGCTGCTTTAAAGATATACGGTGTGTCTGTTAATAAATTTGCTCTTATTTTTACAGACATTTTGGTGAAAAATACAATTTTTTATTTATTTATTTATCAACCATCAGTACATACGTACACCGATTTTGTCATGTTGAATTACAATCTGTATTCCAACATAAACAATTTAAAGAAAATTAACTTATACTTAGACTAAATTAGTGCAGATGGGCAGATAAAATAAAAGGCCGAAACACCTAGATGTAAGAACATCTGTATGTGT